>NC_072739.1:51011182-51176272 GCF_026930045.1 Uloborus diversus | reverse complement strand
TAGGGCGGCCAATTTTGAGGAGAAACTAAATAACATTGAATCTAAACTCTCAATCATTGATAAACTACTTTCTGAAAATGAAGAACTAAAAAGTAAAATAATTGAAGTTTCAAAACAGAATGAAAATATAGCTGAATTCCCCCCCCCCCTTTCTGCTAAAGGCAATTCTAGCCAAACCGACAAAGATAGAAATCGCAGGGATATCATCACAATCGATTTAATAAACCAAATGACGAAGACACTGATTTAGAGCAGGATAGTGATTATGAGGAAAACGGTTGGCAAACTCAAGGTAAAAAACGGAAAATTAGTGGTGACTCGGCTCTCAGTCATAAAAAAACTAACAAAAATGTCAATATCAGCTACAGAAGTGGTGTGATGGAGGACTATCCGTAGGATTGCGTTGTGTAGATGTTAGCTCGGGTCATCACAGGTAAATTATCAGTTACGCTAATGCCAAATCTGGCGAATAATCAATTTATTTTGTCACTAAATACAGTACACTGATTCTGGGAGGAGAGGGAGTGTGGACTTACCCAAAACTCAACGGAGGAATACCTTCGGCATCATTCTGCTGGAACTCCATGCTACATAATCAGCCGGTCACCATCACACTCAAGGGGTCTGTGTAGGGGGCAAACCCCTGATCAGTTTGGTGTGCTTCCTTAGCTGCTGGCGCCATCTATCGAGGTTCCCCAGAAACTTACTTCAAATACGAATTTCTCCGCCACAGTGGTAATTTGGAAAACAATAAAGCACCCTCAATTACAATAACTGAAGTCGACGACCCGGATAGCTTATTAAAAGAACTGTCTAACTTGACAGGTACTTATATTATAGCAGCGGTTAAAAGAAAAAAATGAACTCGTTTTCGAGACTAAACACCCGGATATTCACAGAAAAATTAAAATTTTTGCAGAATATTGTGTTGCCGATGAACAAAACGGAGTGGCGAAGCAATTTTAGTATTAGCAAAATAACCTATAAATTTCTCTATGATAAGCTAATTTCTTTGGACAGAATGAACACTAATTGCAGAGAAGCAGTTCCAAAGGATAAAAGAATTGCAGTAGTCCTGTATGCCCTTGGTTCATCAGCCGAATATAGAACTATTGCAGATTTGTTTGGCGTCTCCAGACCCCTGGCGCGCTCAGTTGTGCAGGAATTCCGCCAAGCGTTTGTACATGCTTGTGGGGATTTCATAAAACTCCCCATGAGCAAAGAAAAAATCTCCCTGGCATGTGAGGGTTTTGAAAATACATGGGGTTTTCTTCAATGCGTAGGTGCCATTGACGGTACCCACATCCAAGTCAATCCACCAATAGAAGATGCCACACGCTACTTCAACTACAATAACTTTTATAGTGTGGTTTTATTGGCTGTTGTGGATAGCGCATATCGATTTTCTTATGTCAACATTGGTTCTCCCGGAAGAAATAACGACTTGTATGTGCTCTACAATTCAAATTTATACGCATATTTGACGTGTCAACAAACTTTGAAAGATCTTTCAAAGAATATAAAAGGCACGTCGGTTTCTGTGTGTATTGTTGCCGATTCTGCATTTCCATTGCTGGAGATCCTTTAGAAACCTTTCGAAGAACATGGAACGATGCCCGATGTTATGAGGGATTATAACAAGAGACTGTAAAGAGCCCGAATTGTTGTAGAAAATGCCTTTGGGAGGTTAAAGGCTCAGTTTCGCATTTTGCGCAAACTGGAAAATACAATATCAAACATGTCATCCATGCTACATTTGTGTTCCTAGTTGGATAGTCAGAACGAATCTGCTGATGACAAAGCTCCAACGTGTGTCATTGGCAATTCGAATGAACCTGCCAAACAAATAAGAGGCAATGACAGCGTATTTCTACGAAAATCCTTTATAACTTAGTTGCCATACCTAGTTACAATGCTTTAAAAAAAAAAAAAATCCAATTTAATATTTAGTAGCTTTAATGTTGTTGTTGTTGGCGTGTCCGTAATGAACTACTACGGAAAAATTGGTGCCATTGCCTCGAAAAGTTGAACTTCTTTATTAACATATAAGACAACACAAGAAAGATTTACAGCACAAAGAGAGGAAACAACACTCGGGGCAGCGGCAGGAATCGAACCCGCAACCTCCGGCACGTGAAGCGAAGTTTCTACCATAGAGCCACGGAGGCCCCAGTAGCTTTAATAAATTGTGCTTTTAGAGTTATGTTATGTCAATAATACAAACATGTTTTACAAATTTTAACAACACATTTTATCAATGTAAAGGTTTTTAAATAATTATAACATACTGTGTTCTTGTTTAAGTATTTCTTGCTTTCTAGGTGTTTGTTCTGATTTTGCATGTTTTCCAAAAAAAAAAAGTGTGATCATAGTTAATTTCTAGTTTTCAGTAACAGCAAAGTAAAAGAAATTATTATAGTAACAAGCTCATTTTTGTAGCATTAGGAACTGAATAGGCAAAAATTTATTTTTTGCATAAAAAAATTATTTCGTTGTCAAACCTTGTTAAAATTAACTCGGAAGGACTATTAAACTTGATTCCTCTTAACCTTAGTTCAACTAAAGTGAAAGGTATTAAACAACTTACATCAGTACAGGTCTTACAAGTGAATATAATTATTTCAGAAAGGACATTGTCACAACATGTTTTATGATTTATTAAAATGTTGCGACATGTTTTATTTTAATTAACTCATTCTTATACCTTTTCTTTTTAAAAAGAAAATACCCTTCATTATTTAAAATACATTAATCATGCTTTTAGGTTTGGTTTGGTTTACTTATTTTTAATGGCGCAAGAGCCCTTGAGGGCTATACTGCGCCAAACGATTTTTTAGTTTAGAATTTATACATAAATAAAAAATCAGGGTATGATAAAAGTAAAAATGTTTTGGAGAGGAAGGTATAAACAACAGTAGTTTAAAACAAGTAGTAAAAAACCTGTAAACATTAAAAAATTTATGAAAGGGTGTGAAACAATAGGTTGTCAAAGAACCTTCAGTAACAAGAAAAACGGATAAAATTACATTTTGACGACACAACCACTAAATTAAAAAGGAAAAGCCAATCTCCCGGAGGAAGGAGTATATATTGGGATGGGGTGGGTCCCCCAGCAAGTCTTTCAGAGATGGATTAAAATTATTAAAATATTTAAAACGTATTTGGTTAAAATTTGGGCAGTTGCATAAGATATGCAACACTGTCTGGTTGACTTTACATCTAATACAAATCGGAGCTGGTTCACGGCATAAGAGGTATTTATGGGTGAACCTGGTATGGCCGATGCGAAGACGAGTTAACGAAACTTGTTCTCTCCTGGTAAGCTGTAATGATTTGAAACCTTTAGTCGATGGCTGGATCGAATGTAATTTGTTTTGTGTTTCGAGATTCCAGGTCCGTTGCCAATGCGTGTTAAGACATTCAGATATTGCGTTTTTAATGTCAACTAAAGGGACGCTGTCATCAACTAGGATATTTGCGTCTTTGGCAGCTGAATCAGCGGCTTCATTGCCGGCAATGCCTACGTGACCAGGGATCCAGCAAAAGAGTACATGAAAATTATTTTGTGTAAGACTTTTGTATAAATGGTAAGACTGAATGACTATGGGATGGCTGTTATTGTTGCAGTGGGTGATTGCTTCCACTGAACTCTTTGAGTCAGTGTATATCACCCACTTTTTGTGAGCGGATTGGGTTATTGATTGTAGAGATATCAATATGGCTTTTATTTCTGCTGTAAAAACAGAGCAAGATGGGTGTGATTGTTCAGCGGTAACTTGACCATTTATTATTGCAGCAAAGCCGACGTGATCGTTTGCTTTTGATCCGTCAGTGAAAATGTCATGATAATCAGAATATTTGCATTTTGTATCATAAAATATTTGTTGGTAGGCTGTATTGGAGGTAGTCTCTTTAGAGAATTTAGCGAGGTCATTGATGGTAGGTGGAACTACTTCACACCATGGTTCAATCAGTTTTATTGTATTGAGAGTATTAAAATCTGACAGTTGCAAATCTGAAAGCACCCGGCGCATTCGGATCCCGAATGTTGGGGTTGCAGAAGGACGATGAAGAAATAAAATAACATTAGATGGATTAAAAATATGAAGGTGTAAAGGGTGATCAGTATAAGGTTTTATTTTGAAGTAGAAGTTCAATGAAAGTTTGAGGCGTCTATTGTTTAAAGATTGTTCATGAGCAAGAATATGAAGACTGTTAATAGGTGAAGTTCGGAAAGCGCCAGTGCAGATGCGTAGTGCCTGATTGTGGATTGGGTCTAGAACTTTCAGATAGCTTTTTGCCGTGGAGCCATAAATTTGGCATCCATAATCAAGTTTTGAGCGTATTAGAGCCCTGTAGATTCTTAAGAGAGACTCTGTATCAGCACCCCAGGAAGTGTTCGATAAGACTTTAAGGATATTTAATTTTAGTAAACATTTCTTTTTTAACTCTTGTATATGCGGTATAAATTTGAGTTTGCTATCAAGTGTAAGACCGAGGAATTTTCCTTGATCTTTTACAGCTATTGGTTGATTGTTAAGGAGAAGTGTTGGATCAGGATGAAGACCTCTTTTACGGCAGAAGTGGATACAGAAAGTTTTTTGAACAGAGAAAGTAAAGCCATTTTCCTCCGCCCATTGTGTTACTTTATTAATAGCCATTTGAAGTTGTCTTTCAATGATACTCATGCTCGATGAAGAGAAAGATATTTGAAAGTCATCAACGAACATGGTACCTTTGACAGCGGGAGGCAGTTGTTCGATTAAGCTGTTGACTGCAATTACAAAAAGAGTTACGCTTAGTACGCTTCCCTGGGGAACTCCTTCTTGAATAAATGCATCTGAAAGAACAGACTTGACACGTACGCGAAAAATTCGGTCTCTTAGAAAATTAGAGAGAAAGATGGGGAGATTACCTCGTAACCCATACTCGTGCAGGGTTTTGAGGATCCCATATCTCCAGGTACGGTCATATGCTTTTTCAATGTCAAAAAATACGCTCACGAGATGTTTTCGTTTGAGAAATGCTTCTCTTATTGATGTTTCGAGAAGCAATAGGTTGTCTATTGTGCATCTACCACGTCTGAATCCACTTTGATATGGAGATAGCAGATGCTGAGACTCCAAAATGTATATCAGCCTGGAGTTGACCATCCGTTCCATTATTTTACATAGGCAGCTAGTGAGAGCTATAGGTCTATAGCTCTCAGGTTTTTCAGATGGTTTATTGGGCTTAAGGATAGGAATTACTGTTGCTTGACACCAGGATTTTGGGAATCTGTGTTCCGAATAAATTCTATTGAAAAGATGCAGAATATGTTCTAAAGAGGACCTGCTTAGATGTTTTAACATACTATTGTGAATTTCATCTGGACCTGGTGATGTGTTTTTTGATTTTTGTAAGGCAGCATTCAGTTCTTGAAGGGTGAATTTTGTGTTGTATTGATTAAAAATGTTTGAATTAAAATCTAGAACTTTTTGTTCTTTGCGTGATTTGATGGTTAAAAATTTTGAGCAATAGTTATTTGCACTGGAGACTTCTGCCAAATAAGTCCCCATGAAGTCAGCCACCTCTTTGTGATCGGATAAAATACGACCGTTATTCTCCAGAATGGGTGCACAAGATATATTGTAGTTGCCAACGATTTTTTTTACTTTACCCCATACGGTCTTTGATGGGGTGGACGTCGTGATTGTGCTGACATAGGTCTGCCACGAGTCCCGCTGGCTCTTCCGTCGAATCCTTCGAGCTTCAGCACGAGCTCGTTTAAGTGCCACGAGATTTTGTGTGGTTGGATAACGACGAAACGTATTCCATGCCTTTTTTTGCTTCTTATGAGCCTCCTGACAATAGAGGTTCCACCAAGGCTTAGGAAACTTGATCCTGCCTTCAGTGGTTTTTGGTATGGCAGCGTTAGCTGCGTTTAGGATAATGTCGGTTACTCGCTTTACCGCTACATCGATATCAATATCAGTTACGTCTTCTGATTTAATTTCTGCCAACTGGGTAAATGCTGCCCAATCAGCTCGATCAATGCGAAGTCGAGCTTGCTGATGCTGCTGATGGCCGCAGCGTCCAGTAGAGGTTATCCTGATCGGAAAGTGGCCACTGGAGTAGAGACCACCCTCCACCTGAAAATCCCAACGTGGCAGAAAAGAAGGTGAGCATATTACGAGATCGATGGCACGGTAAGATTGGGTAGAAAGATGAAAATAAGTGTTTTCACCGTTATTAAGGATGCAAAGATCATTGTCTTCAATAAAATTTTCTATTGTTAAACCTCTACTGTTGGAGTCTGGACTCCCCCAGAGAGGATTATGACCATTGAAATCCCCCAAGATGACGAATGGGGGAGGAAGTTGATCTAACAGTGTCTGCAATTCCACGCTTCTCAAGTCATAAGAAGGTGGGATATATACAGAACAAACTGTGAACAGCGAGTGAAGGTGAACGCGCGCAGCTACTGCTTGCAGGGATGTGTTGATATTGAGCTGGCTAGATGCATAATCATTAGCGATTAGCAATGCCACTCCTCCACAACGACGGTCACCTGACAAGCAGTCCTTGCGGTATATGTCAAAACCTTTCAACCTCGGTTTATCAGCAGGGGACAGAAAAGTTTCTTGCAGACAGAATATGGCCGGTTGGTGATACTCGACAAGATCTTTGATGTCTGTGACATTATGCGAGTAACTCTGACAATTCCAAGAGAGAATATTCAGGGCCATGAAGAAGAAAGAAGAGAAAAAACGGCCAAAGAGAGAGAAGCACATCAAGAGGCAGGAAGATCCTCCACCCAACCTTCATCATCGGTTGGGGGAGTTTCCTCAAACTCAATGTCCTCGACTTCTTCGTCAGAGGGAAGAGGAGGAGATTTTGTTAGCTTAACCTTCTTGCTGGTAAGCAAGAAGTCCTCCTTTTTAAAATTGTAATGTTTTGGGGGTCTCTGTTTGGAGGATACCCCAAGTTTTGCGCGTGCGAGAATTTTCTTTTTTTCGACAGTTTTCTTAGATGGTTCAACAGCAGTGTTATTCATATTTGCATTAGTGGATTTTTTGGTTTGTGTTTTACTTACATTGGTTTTACTGCTAGAGGAAGAGGTTTGTTTATTTGTCTGTGTTGTGGAGTTTAGCGAAGTGTTATTATTAACAGTTTGTGTTTCTGTCTGAGTACTTGCTGATTTTAAGATCTTTTTTACTGCTGCAGAGTAGGAAATTCCTACTGTGGGTGTGCGAGAGTCGACTAATTTTCTTGCTTCTGGATAAGAAATTTTTTGGGTTGTTTTAATAACCTGGATTTCTTTTTCTGATAGCCATTTGGAGCAAGATCTGGAATATGAAGGGTGATCCCCTTTACAGTTAACGCATTTGTATGTTTTAGAGCAGTTATTGCTATCGTGACCGGGCTCTGCACATCTGGCACAGGTTTCAGTACCACGGCACGAAAGTTTTGAATGTCCAAATCGCTGGCATTTGAAACACCGGAGCGGATTTGGAATATAAGGGCGAACTGGACAAGAGAGATAGCCGGCTTTAACTCGTTGCGGGAGGACGGGTGTGCTGAATGTTAAAATAATGTGTTTTGTGTTTATCATCTCGCCGTTACGTTTGATGGAGATCCTTTTAACTCCACTCACGTGTTGGTCTTTCATTTCCTGTAATATTTCACTTTCTGAGGTATAGAGAAGATCAGGTTCAGAAATTATTCCGCGTGAAAAATTTAGTGTTGAATGTTCTGAGACAGTGACTAGGTATGATCCAATTTGTTTTATTGACATTATTTTTGAAACTTGTTGGGTATCTTTAATTTCGACTAAAAGTTCACCATTTCGTAATTTTTTAACAGTTTGAAATTCACCTATCTGATGACTTAAGGCTTTATTGATGACAAAGGGAGATATTTTTGTAAAATTTAAATTTGGGTCGCTTCGTTTAATTATAAAGAATTTTGCTAAGCTCGAATATACAGTCTGACGCTCCCCACAAGGGGGAGAGGTGTTCTTAGTGTTTATATCCATAAAAAAACCAGAGAACTAGGGGGAAAAGTGGGGTCTAGCCCCTGTGTAGCCCCCCTACACAGAGGTAAGGCTGCGTACGACAGGGTTCGCCTGCTATCCCTGAAGCCTCCCGTTTGAGGCACCGACTACCCCCGGTACCACGCAGCCATAGGCACGGTTGACACACCTTGGCTTAGGGGTTTTCGTCCGCATTTGGTAAGTGTGATGAGGGAAGGAAGGGAACAAAAGTCCCTTCCCGCCGATATTCTGTTTGAGCAACTGGAGGTTCACGACTCCTCCCAAGAGCTCGCCCCGAACTCACCACACCGCAAGCCCCCCCACCACGACAAGGTAAACGGACACGGGGGGGAAATCATGCTTTTATATTATATGCATAAAAAGTCATGTGTTAAATGACAAATAACCAGATTTTAAGAAGATTGAATTGGAAAATCTATTGAGTTGGTTCCTTTTACATGTCAGTTTCAAAATAACTGTCGCTTTTTTGCCGTGTTTTTAGCAGGTTGGAATGCGACCTTGGCCAACCTCGGCCGTGAACTCGCTGTAAACAGGAAGTGCCTTTGGCGTTGACCTACATTCGAATACCACTTTTTCCCCACATTTGGATTAAATTAACTGTTTTCTGCTTGAGCGACGATGAAAGTGGCAACAGCATCTATAGATTTTTGAGAAGTTATAAAAACCCGGACTCTTCGGACTGGGAAGAAGTCTTCTGGTGAGTTTTTCTGCAGTGAGTCATCTCCATCTTTTTCTTCTGCGGGAGACGGGAGTCACCGGCCCCCGAAAAGGACTTCGGACGATGTCGATTGGCAGCGGTAAAAAATGGTTCTTCGACTCCCGCGGCTCTTGCTCGGTTCGGGCCCCCCTAACGATGTTGGATTAGTGAACACAGAAGTACGACGCTAAAATTCGTCGTCTCCACTGACCGACGTGGGAAGACATAGCTGGTGCGTTCGTATCAAGCTTCCGATGACGTTTTCCCATTGCGCGTCGCATGAACTGCTTCGGCCTCTTTTCCCAAGACGCCTGTACCTTCGCTTTGATGGATGGTGATGCAAGCCTGTACGCCGCCCCCTTTTGGAACTGAACTTTTAGCTTTCTGTAACCTGATTTACAATTTTTAATAAACTACGACTGTTGTGTATTTTATACAAGTGAAATTCTCTGGATTAAAAATAGGCTGCCAAATGGGTGAGTTCGTTTTTCTTTGGTTTAGTGTCCCCTTGTTTTATTCTTCTCCATGCAGTAACGAGCCTGGTAATAATTGCAAAGCCCCTTTCCTTGTTTTTGACTTGCCCCTGTAAATTAATTTAATCTTTGTTTTCAAAATGCCTTTCCTAAATTGTCCTGGGTTTGCTCACCCTGTTTTATCCACACGAGCCACATACTAAGTCTTTTATTCGTAATATATCTATATGTTTCCTCCCCTGGGTGCTTTGCATGTCACTGCTGGACTCGTCTGAATGATTTGCAGCAGGAAAAAATATTTAACTTAAGTTTTGGGTTTTTACAACGCAATGTTTCGGCCAACTGATCCTTTTATTCTATAATTGTAACCTAATCACGACAGACATATATATATATATATATATATATATATATATATATATATATATATATATATATATATATATATATATATATATATATATATATATATTCAGAATACAATAAAATGTTTATTTCATTCAAAAATTAACTGAATTCTAGAAGAATTTTGATGATTAATCTAGGATCATTACTTAACATTAAATTAAGTTTCATTTCGTTAATAAAATTCATTTTTTTTTTTTGAAGTTCACTTATGCCATCTCTATAATGAAAAACATAAAAGTCCGATTTATAGTGATGAAAATGTGAGTCAAGTAAAACTGATTAAATATATTATAACTAAGTGACAAAAATAATGAAGTTGGTGAATAGAAACACCTTAAAAAAAATACTTCTATATTTTCCTCTTTTTTTTTCTAATTTTGTTTCTGCAAAATAGTAACGTCTAGTGTAAAAAAAAAAAAAAGTAGAAACCAACAAAAAAGCAATTATTTCACATGCGTACAAAACAAATCATATTCATCAAATCCATAGACATGTTTTTTCTGTTAGTTTTTTGTCTAGTTTTGTGGACCCATTTCAATGTGCATATAAACATGATTTTGGTCGAAATTGCACTGAATAATCTTTTGTTTCTTTTTATTATTTGTTCCAACATCATGAAAATTTTTCTGGTAGGGTTTTCAGAATCGAAAATTGCAGCTTTCTTTCTCATTCATTTATAATGCGAAAATATTCAATATACTTACTTGAAGAGGTTCTATGAATTGGTAAATATTTATTTAAACAGGGTATCTACTCACACACCTGGTAATGTCGGGGGAATGTTGAAGGGCAGTGAACTTTTAGAAGCAAAGTTGAGTTTTTTAATTTCGGTGGCATCAGAATTGCGAGTTATTTTTTTTAATAAGATTTCAGGTTGATAAACCAATGGCCTGGTGAAGAGATGTATTTGATGAAGCAACTTCTTAAAAGTTTCCCAAAAAACTAAGTCTGCTTTACGGATGGATAGATGTAATACATTAAACAGTGATATAAATGTAATCTGTATAAAATAACAGCTAAAAAAGAATCTGGAAAATTTGTTTTAAGTATGGAAAAACCATGGAAGTTGAAATTTTTTTTGAGTAGACACCTTGTTTAAAGTACTTGATTAAAAACAATTTATAATTTGTATGGATTTGATATCACTGACTTCAAAACTAAGCAAGTGGGGAAAAGCTCAGTATATTCATCATTAGTTTTACTTTAATTTTATGTTCATTCTTTTGTGTTTTTTCGAGCAATTATTTAAAACATCCTCCTCTAATACATCAATGTTTTTATGGATGCCAAACGCTAGCTAATAACTGTTTCGCTCTTTCGATGAGAATATGAAAAAGTGTCTTGGAAAATCCGGTGCAATAAGCTTCCTCTCTAGGCTTCAATTAAAAACTCAGGTACCATGATATCCTGTTGAGATAATTTTTTTAGCTTTCTTATAACCACAGAGAGGTTCATCATGAAATATTACTTATATATTATTTAAGGGGTCTAAAGACTTTTTAATTTCAAAAAATTCAATTTTTTGCAAAAAATATATGTTGCTGTCCTTACTTTTCTGAACAGTTTGGTACCAAACTTTTAAGAATCGGCAAAGTACTTCTGAAGTTATGAAATAAAATATAAAGTGTTGTTTACGTTTTAGACCTTTAAATCGCTAGCACCACGCCCATTTGAACGTGCCAGGTGTTTTATTTCTCATGTTTTTTTCGCATATTCTACATGCAAAGCCATTACAATTATTTTTATTGATAACGCAGGATGAAAACATCTAAACTTTTGTTGCTTTGCTTTTAGGGGGGCCACGCCATAAGGGCCAACACAACAAATGTAAATGACATGCGATCTGCTATTTGGGCTGTTTGGGCTCACACTGGGAGCACCGACCAGAACCTATACATAAGTGGTGTCCTAAGGGACAAAATAGCTGGTGTAAATACAATGCTGCAGTTGAAAACAATGAAGTGCAACAATTTAAACATAAAAACCCCTTGCCTAAAGCTGTTATGGTGGCCATTAAGCCAATTTTCAAAGACTTATACCACGTAAAACTTTTGCGAAGGTGTTTAGGAGGAAGAACGCAGAACGCGAATGAATCTTACAATTCTGTCGTGTGGAAGTATTGTCCCAAAGTGACGGGATCTAGTGCGACAGCAGTTAATATTGCTGCAAATTTAGCTACTCTTACATTTGATGATGGACAGCAAGGTCTTTTACATGTTCACAAGGAACTGAATTTGAAAATAGCTAAAAGTTTGCACTCATTTTGCCTAAATGCTGACAAAGTTCGAGTTGTCGTGTCGAAGAAACGTTCTTCAAACTCGTCGCATGAAGCTCATAAAGCCAAAAAAAACTTAAAAATGCTATTGAAAAAGAAAGATTTCTGTAAGAAGAAGGTGAAGTTTATGCTGCTGGAGAGTTTTAGGAGTATGTAAGCACTTTAATTTTATTTTTAAAGTGAGTTTTAACTTTAAACGCGTTTTTCTCAAAACGTAAAATTTCTAATTGTGTGCATCAGATTAAAAAAAATTATTGTTCTATTGCTCTGAAATTTTGTGTACATATTTAGTGGGACCTATTCTAGGACTTATTTTTCTACTACTTTTACTGAAATTGAAGTATATTTTTTAAATAAAGTTTTTACATCAAAATTCTGATTTTTATTAAAATTTTAATATTTATAGCTATTAAAAATATTTACCACTTTATGAGCTAAAACAAAGGTGTATATCATCTTATTGTGACACTTAGGTGCAATTTAAGACCCTTTTGGGAAATATAAGTCCATTATTTACTTCAAAACCATGCGCGGAGCGAAATGCTCACTTTTCACGTTTTCGAGGAAAGTCATATAAAATTTGCATCATAGTCTTAATTATTTTGAATGAAAATCCAATTTGAAGGTACTACATCATACATTCATATGTGTATTTGCAGTCATAAAAAAATCAGCTTTGTAAAATGTTTCCTTAATAAGATAAAATTTTTTTGAAAATATAGCCCTTTTCGCATGCTCGTAACACACGAAAAGTCCTAAGACCTTGGCAAAACCATCCTCCTCGATGAAACCTTCCTCACTCAGAGGAAATATCATCGAGGAAGGGTAACAGAAAATATGTCCCAAACTGTGTTGGGAATTTTCTGCAGGTATGCTGTTTTTTCTGTTTCCACATTCATTTCATGTTGCTGTATTCCACGTTCTTGTTGTATTTTGTTTCTTTTTTTCCCTTTGTATTAGAGAGGATAAGGAAGGGCTTTTTTTCCTTGTTGAAGGAAAATCCAAAAGGCATTTGTGGCCCCTCATTAAGCGACATTGCCACCCGGAAACCAGCTTTGTATGCACTGATGAAGCAAAGCAGTACCACTCTGTGGGAAAACTATTTGCTGACGCGGTCCACAAAACTACCAATCATAAGAAAGGTGAATATGTGGACCGCAATGATGCAACAAACACAATCAACCCACTGGAGAACGAAAACCGCATACTGAAGCAGTCCCTGAAGTCGCGGCGCTCGGTTCCAATGCTTTGCCAGTATATGGCATTGCATTATTACCGTCGTTTCCGGTTGAGGGGATTGCCCAGTATGGGTGCTCGTCTCGACCAGTTTCTGAGGGACATTGCTGTAGTTTATCCCGGGTGGTCAAAAGAGGGGCTGAGCATGAAGCAATTGGATGATCCCACTCCCGAATCGGAAAACATAGAGTATCTAATGCCTAAGAGGAGGTGGGTTACGGAGGATGAAGTACTTGAAGATTCCAACTTGGAGGGAGATATTCCGATGATTGATAATTTGGAAAAAGATCCGAACTGGGATCCTTTCACTATGTGAGGTACAGCTAAGTGGTTTTATACTCCGTTCATTTCGGAAATTTTATTTGTTCAAAATCGTTTTCAATAATGCTATATATTCTTGCCTTTTTTTTTTTTTTTTTTTGTCGTGTTTGGTTTATTTTGGAAATTGATTTTATGTGATACTTTCAGATTATGTTGGTGCTGTTCTGTTGGAGAAAACCACATTAAAAAACGGTGGCGTATACCACCTAAAAAAATATGGTTCACACCGCTAGGGTGGGTCCACGTCCCGTGAACTGGATACGGTTAGCTTTGAAATACTCTGACTAGCTAACTCAACCGAATCCCTAGCATTTTTTTTTATGATTAATTTTTGATTTTATCACTATTGTATGGAATATTTGGTTTTTTGCATACTTTTATAGCTCTCTTTAGCTTTTGTAAGAGTAAGTACTATTTGTTGTGTTTTTCATTTTCAAAAAGTTCATATTTTCAAATTCATATAAGCAAATCCAATTTGTTCGATTTTTTTTCTATTTAGTCAGCATTTTTCACATTTTGGGTATGTTTTACTAAAAATTTGCCAACGTTAATGTTCTCAAGTCAATTTTGCCTAATTTTGTGACTTTTTTTTTTGTACCCTCCTGCCTGTTTTCGATTTTTTAACTTTTTTTTTCTAAATTATCCCTTTTTCCACCCCTTTCCAGTTCGTCAAAATTTTCGGTTCCAGACGCTAGTGGTTTCTTTCGTTCTTCCGATGTAAACAAAGCGAAATATGGGGATATATTCCCGCTTTCTTTATTATTTAAGGATATTTTGCATTAAATTGTTTCAAAGTTGCCTTTTTGTTGCAAAAAAAACCATTAGTTTTGTTAAATTCGTAGGTTTTAATAGAATTATACTTACTTAGGCCTAACTTCGATGATTAAATCAGATTTTGACCAGTTTGACGCGGATTTCTTGAAAATGCTGCTTTTTTGCACTCATTTCACATTTAGAACATCAATTTACCTATTTTCTTCAATTTTCTAAAATCATTACGAAAAAAAAAATAACGTGTTTCGCTTTGTTTACATCGGCAGACCGAAAAAAACAACCCCTAGGGTTTGGCGCCGAAAATTTTGGCGAAATTTGAAAAAGTCGCCAAGAGTCTACCGAATCGCAATCTTCCCGCATGGTTCTCCCGCAGTTTGCACAACAAGATTTTTCCTTAACGTGCCTATTGGGGCAATCTGCTTTAGTATGCGCTTGACCGCACACCACACGTCTGACTTGCCGGAAGCAATTCTCTGCCAGGTAGTTAAACCCCTGGCAGGCGTAACATTGCAGAGAAGATTTTTGATTATAATATTTTTCGACTGTAATTTTGGTATTCTTGGTGTTTCTCAGGTCCGAAAAAGCCACCGAAAAGTTCTATGATTCAAAAATAAAAAATATGCATTAATGGTTGCAGTCATTGGAAATTTTCTTTTTTTTTTCTAACCAACATTTAATGTTTACTTAGGCACTTTTAATATGACTTAAAATTGTTACATTACTAATAATTTTATGAATATAAAATAAAAAGGAATATCATTATTTTGTATTAATGATGTATCAATGCATCATAGAGATATAGTACATTACTTTTTGGTTATTTTTAAGAATAAATGAACAATATTACTATGAATAATATAATTTTTATATTTAAAATACTGTGGTTGAAAAAATAAATATCTAAAATACTATGATATTTTCATAATAAATATCGGATATATATCGTGATATATATCGGCGAACCCTGCTAAAAACAAACAAATTCTAAAAATTAAGTCAAAATAAAAAAAAGGCAGTTATTATGTTGCTCTATTTAGTTGTTTATTTCATTACCAAATTATATTAAAGGATTAAATGCATTTAGTAAAATTAAGAAATTTGCCTTAATGTTAATGATAATCTCTCATCCGCATGTATGCTTTTCCTCCAAAATGTATCTTTCTCCTCTATTAGCGGAGTTGCAACTTGCAGAATTTCGTCAAACACATCAGGTGTCATCCTCATGAAACTAAAAAAAAAAAATATTAAATATGCAAATTCACATGTGTAGGGAAGTTTTCGGGGGAAAAAAGGGAGTTTATTTTTTAAAAAATTTATTTACTCGAAATAGTATGCTTGTTCATTAGCTCTCAGCTCTCTTATGAACGTAGAGTGAAACCCATATCTCCCACGCTGTTGAAATATTGATCTCACCCAAATTGAGTGCTTTCGTTTGGAGATCTGTTGTTCATCCAAGAGCAGAGCTTTTACATTAAGAAAGTATAGACTCATCATTGCAATATCTTTTTTCTTTCTTCGATCCATCTTTCCCGCTAAATACACAAAAACAAAGTGAATGTCTAGAATCCTTTACCAGATGGCGCTCCAAGATTCCGTGTAAGAATTTCCGGTCAGTTGAACGGAAATACAACGGAACGGAAAATTGTACGTTTTCCGTTTCAGTTTCCG
Source organism: Uloborus diversus (assembly GCF_026930045.1). Classification (NCBI taxonomy): domain Eukaryota; kingdom Metazoa; phylum Arthropoda; class Arachnida; order Araneae; family Uloboridae; genus Uloborus; species Uloborus diversus. The sequence goes on along the minus strand of NC_072739.1, from coordinate 51,160,385 downwards.
TTTTTCCGGTGATGTGGACTCGCGGCTTAACAGTTATAGAAGAGGCTAGGTGTTATGCCAAGGGACTGTTTCAGGGTAGATATTTTATTGTCAGTTTTCAAGAGAGCTCTATCTCCCAGAACTAACACATTGATTTCCCGTGTACAAATCAAGGCGGAACCAAGATAGATAGGTTTCAACAAGATGATTGTGAAGCGGTCATAAACTACATTCTAATTCTTAAGGGGCACCCCGTAATGGTTCTTACACCTTTATATGGGTTTTCAATCTTGTCGTGGAATGCCAATGGGCTTCACGGTTATGTCGCTAAACTTAGACAACTCGTCCTCGATTATTATCCTGATACTATATGCATACAGGAGACGCATTTTAAACCAACTGATAAATCCCCAGGGATAGCCAATAACAATGTTTGCAGGAATGATCGTATTCCTGTGAACACAAATAATTTTCATATTTTTGGGAGTACTGTTATTTATGTTAAACGCTTCATTCGCCACTTTCACCGCCCAACACCTACTCTTATCACCACTGAAGCCACGCAAATAACTATTACCCCTAAGGGTTCTAACCCGATTACACTGGTCTCTGCTTATATGTTACATCACCCCACAAATATGCTCGTGTTGGAGAAGCGACGAAGGGTTACTAGTGACCTGGAAAAGTTCTTTAGCCCGACGCATAGCATAATACTTTGTGGAGACCTGAATGCATATCACAAATTTTGGAATTGCAAATGTAACACTCCCAGTGGCGCTGCTATTTACAATTTTGTCGGAAAGACGGGAATTCGCGTTGCATTTCCCTCAACTCCTACAGGTGTAACTACTGATTCATCATCCACGATCGATATTGGATTGATTTAACTTTTTCCGTTTATTCTTGAGGTGACTTTCTTACCGAAGCTCTCCTCTGACCATAATCCGGTATTGTTTGTGTTTGATGCGGTCAAAGTTAACACCACACTACCAAACGCTGCCATACCAGATTGGCCGAAATTTCGACGCATCTTAAATTTATTACACTTTGATTTTTCTAACATCAACACGGGGGAGTTGCTTAACACAGCAGTTTCCGCCCTTACTGATACCATTAAATCTATCCACAATAAGGTCTCCAAGCCCATCACCACTGAACAGTCTAAATTTGAACTCCCTTACTTCGTCAAACAGGCGATCATTGAGAAAAATCAACTTCGACGCGAATTTCAGCGTACCAGAGATCCTAGTACTGCTGCCGCCTATAAGGCTAAGCAAGCAGCTGTTGACACTTTAATTAAGAGGCACACAAATGACTCTCGGAAAAAATATATATCTCTAGCTTGTCTGCTGACGATACTTCCATTTGGAAGGCAGTCAAGCGGTACAAGCGGGGGTATCAACAAATCCAGCCCCTTAATGGCCGATCTGAAACTGCAGTCACTAGTGGCCAAAAAGCCGAGTGCTTTGATGATCATTATGAAACGTAGTTCACAGTTAACAACATCAGTCATCACGAGACAGAGACACTTGTCACTCAAACACTCCAAAGTTACTTTGTAGGTACTTACACTGACAACACACATCAAATTTCCCCTTCGGATGTATGTAATTACATCAAACGCTACAAAAAGAAAAAGTCCCCAGGGATTGATGGAATCTCCAACACCCTTATTAAAAATCTTCCCATTAGAACTATTTTTTATCTCACCCAACTTATTAACTCCATCATTAAACTTGGAATTTTCCCTCCCTCTCGGAAAACTGCTATAAGTTCTACGGTGCATAAACCGGGCAAATCCAAAACAGAGCCGGCTAGCTACCGGTCAATTAGTCTCCTTCCCAAATTTTCAAAATTAACGAAAGCCTGTATACATAATAAATTGCTTGATTACATTAACAATTATAACCTCATTACCCCTCAGCAATTTGGCTTCCGTAAAAAGCATAGCACTACTCATCACCGTGTAGTGGAATTCCTACGTCAAGAAAAGAGCAAGGGAAATAAATTTGCAGCTTTATTCCTTGATGTGGCGAAAGCATTTGACAGGGTCTTAATACCAACACTCCTATACACCTGGGGATTCCCCATACATACATAAACATAATCAACTCCTATCTCACAGATAGGCACTCGTTCGTGTGAATAGCTCTATTTCCACCCCCAGAAAAATTTCCGCCGGGGTGCCCCAGGGGTTCATATTGGACCTCACGCTATATTCACTTAACACGAGCAACATTCCACGCACTGACAACACCCAGTTAGCCATTTATACAGATGTTGTTGTTGTCTTGTCCAAAGAAATGCAGAGTGCGAAAGGTTTAAATGGCTCCAAAAGTCTTAAAAACAAGATCCGCTAATTCTGGAGCCCGATGACTGTAAAGGATTTCATGTGGTGGAGCTCCAAGTTGGAGGAGGCAGCGAATAATGGCCTGGCAATTAAAGACATAGTCCGGGGTTAGTTGTGAATAGGGACAGTGCTTGCAGATGGGATAGGATTTAATATTATTTCGTAGAATCTTCATGCCCTTGAAATGTCCAGTACGTAGCCCAGCTATTGTAGAAGAGAGGTTTTTTTGGCAGTGGAGGTTAGGGATTGTTGCCTTGCTGAAAAGCTGATTATAGATATTTCGCCTGGCTACAGCATTAACGTCTTTGAAGGTGGCTGTTAGTGGTTGGTCTTGGTCACGTGCCTCCTTTGCAAGGGCATCTGCACACTCATTTCCCTTGATTCCGACATGAGCTGGGATCCACTGGAGAATGCAGGTTGTTTTGAGTGAGTGGTGAAAAAAATTAATTTCTTGTGTCAGTCTTGTCATACCGTTACGTATGGCTTCAAGTGCTGATTTTGAGTCGGAAAAAATCACGATTTCTTCTATTAGGTCTTCAGGAGTAGGGGAAGAAAGACAATGAGCAAGAGCCTCTTTAATAGCAACAAGTTCGCTAGTAAAGTTTGAGGCGATTTGGTCAGTGGGTATTTTAAGCTTGACATTATTTCCTGAGGGATAAATGATGGAGATTCCTGCGCCACCTCTATTACAGTCAATGTCAGAGGAACCATCTGTGTAGATTAATACACTGTTTTCTTTTGCAAGTGAACGAATAGTGTCTTCGCCTTTCTGTAATAACGTTTGATTTGGTTCCTTCTTAGAGCATGGTTCAAGTAGGTAGGTATTGATTTTAGTACTCTTAGGAGGTCTAAAAGTAGAGAGTGGTTTTTGAGTTATGTCCAGGGAGGAAAGGGCAAGACCAATGGCTCTTCTGATATCCCTGTCTAACTGCAGCGTTGATGATCTCTGAAGCCTTGATGTGCCTGTCCAAGCGTTGAAGGCTCTGTGGGCAATGTACTCGCAACTGTAGCGACAGAAGAACAAGCCTCTGCAGCAATACAATATCACCTCAATATACTAGATGTCTGATTACGTAACTGGAAAGTCGAAGTCAATGCCTCTAAAAGCATTTTTATCCCCTTCTTCACTGTCCCCCACGCACTTAAACTTTACTTACACACCAAACCCATTAATTGGGCTGGTTCTGACCCCTATTTAGGGCTCATCTTAGATCGTAATTTAACTTGGAGACTTCATATAGAAAATATCAGGTCAAGATATATCATTTCGAAAGCTTCCCTATCCCCCCTTATCCATCGGCATAGCGTTTTATCTACTGATAACAAGCTGCTCCTCTACAAAATGTGCTTTAGGCCTATCATCACATATGTCCTATTTGGGCTACCTCTGCAATCAAATTTCACACGAGTTGAAAATCTTCAGCGTACTATGGTCAGGGATGCACTTAACCCTGAATGGTATATCCATAGGGATAAACTCATTCAGGAAATTGGTATTCCTACCCTCCATCCCCCCCGTGTCCGTTTACCTTGTCGTGGTGGGGGGGCTTGCGGTGCGGTGAGTTCGGGGCGAGCTCTTGGGAGGAGTCGTGAACCCCCAGTTGCTCAAACAGAATATCGGCGGGAGGGGATTTTTCTCCCTTCCTTCCCTCATCACACTTACCAAATGCGGACGAAAACCCCTAAGCCAAGGCGTGTCAACCGTGCCGATGGCTGCGTGGTACCGAGGGTAGTCGGTGCCTCAAACGGGAGACTTCAGGGATAGCAGGCGAACCCTGTCGTACGCAGCCTTACCTCTGTGTGGGGGGCTACACAGGGGCTAGACCCCACTTTTCCCCCTAGTTCCCAGGTTTATTTATGGAAGATAACGTAAATAACCATTCTCCCCCTTGTGGGGAGCGTCAGAATGTTTTGTCTAGCACTGCTAAGTTTTTTATAATAAAGCGCAATGATCCAAATTTAAATTTAACTAAAGTTTCTCCATTCTTAATAAACAAAGCCCTAACACATTTAATTGGTGAATCTCAATCTGTCAAAAAATTACGCAACGGCGAACTTTTAGTAGAAATAAAAGACAGCAAACAAATAAAACAAATAATGGCTATAAAACAAATAGGCTCATATCTTGTCAGTGTAACAGAACACAAAACTCTAAATTTTTCGAAGGGGATAATTTCGGAACCTGACCTTCTCTTTACACCCGAGGAGGAAATCTTGGAGGGAATGAAGGAACAAAACGTGTGTGCAGTAAAAAGGATCACCATAAAACGCAATGGCGAAATGACTAACACCAAACATGTCATTCTGACATTTAACACACCTGTCCTCCCGCCACGTGTTAAAGCTGGCTATCTCTCTTGCCCAGTTCGCCCCTATATTCCAAATCCGCTCCGGTGTTTCAAATGCCAGCGGTTTGGACATTCGAAATTTGCGTGCCGTGGTACTGACACCTGTGCCAGGTGTGCAGAACCCGGTCACGACAGTAATACATGTAACAAGACCTACAAATGCGTAAACTGCAAAGGGGACCATCCTTCATACTCCAGATCATGCTCAAAATGGCTCACAGAAAAAGAAATTCAGATAATTAAAACAACACAAAAAATATCTTATCCAGATGCAAGAAAACTAGTTGAATCCCGCACACCAACAACAGGTCTTTCATATGCTTCAGCCGTTAAAAAGGTACTGAAGTCTGTAAGCACACAAACAGATACCCAAACCGATGCTTTTACTAATGCCAAAACTGTAAACACAACCAAATCAAATAAACAGAATAATAGCCCCAAATCTTTTCAGAAGAGTAATCAACAACAAATACAAAAAACAAATTTTGTTACTGTTAATGAAAACAAACCAATCACTCAAAATTCGAAAAAACTTATTGAAAAAAAGAAAATTATCCAAACGCGCGCAAAAATTGGGGTAGCCTCTAAACAGAGGCCCCCAAAACTTTATAATTTTAAAAAAGAGGACTTTTTACTTTCTAGCAAGAAAGTAAAATTGAACAAATCACAAATAGAAAAGTTCGAAAAACCTTCTCCCCAGGAGGAGGACGAGGATGTTGATTTTGAAGATCTACCGCCATCCGACGATGAAGGGTGGACGGACCATCCTCCTTCATGAGCATCTTCCTCTTCTTCCGGCCGTTTCTCCTTTCTTTTTTCTCCATGGCCCTGAGCATTCTCTCTTGGAATTGTCAGAGTTACTCGCATAATGTCACAGACATCAAAGATCTTGTCGAATATCACCAACCGGCCATATTCTGTTTGCAAGAAACATTTCTGTCCCCTGTTGATAGACCGAGGTTGAAAGGTTTTGACATATACCGCAAGGACTGCTTGTCAGGTGACCGTCGTTGTGGAGGAGTGGCATTGCTAATCGCTAATGATTATGCATCCAGCCAGCTCAATATCAATACATCCCTGCAGGCAGTAGCTGCGCGCGTTCACCTTCACTCGCTGTTTACAATCTGTTCTATATATATTCCACCTTCTTACGACTTGAGAGGCGTGGAATTGCAAACACTTGTAGATCAACTTCCTCCCCCATTTGTCCTCTTGGGGGATTTTAATGGCCATAATCCTCTCTGGGGGAGTTCAGACTCCAACAGCAGAGGTTTAATAATAGAAAACTTTATTGAAGATAACGATCTATGTGTTCTTAACAACGGTGAAAATACCTATTTCCACCTTCCTACGCAAACCTACCATGCAATCGATCTTGCAATATCCTCACCTTCCTTTCTGCCACTTTGGGATTTCCAGGTGCAGGGTGGTCTCTACACCAGTGGCCACTTTCCTATCAAAATAACTTGTTCTGGACGCTGCAGCTATCAGCAGCATCAGCAAGGCCGTCTTCGCATTGATCGAGCTGATTGGGCAGTATTTACCCAGTTGGCAGAAATAACATCGGAAGACGTGACTGATATTGATATTGAAGTTGCGGTAAAGCGAGTAACCGACATTATCTTAAACGCAGCGAACGCTGCTATACCAAGAACCTCTAAAGGCAGAATCAAATATCCTAAGCCTTGGTGGAACTTTGATTGTCAGGAGGCACATAAGCAACAAAAAAAGGCATGGAACACATTTCGTCGTTATCCAACCGCGCAAAATCTTGTTGCACTTAAACGTGCTCGTGCTGAAGCTCGAAGGATTCGACGGAAAAGCCAGCGGGACTCGTGGAAGACCTGGCAACTACAATACATCTTGTGCTCCCATTCTAGAGGAAAACGGCAATATTTTATCTGATCACAAAGAGGTGGCTAACTGCCTGGCGACTCATTTGGCTGACGTCTCCAGCTCAAATAACTACTGTTCTAAGTTTTTAGCTATCAAATCACATAAAGAACAAAAAGTTCTAGATTTTAATTCGAACATTTTTAATCAATACAACACAAAATTTACCTTTCAAGAACTACATAATGCTTTACAAAAATCAAAAAACACATCACCTGGCCCTGACGAAATTCACAATAGCATGTTAAAAAATCTCAGCAGGTACTCTTTAGAAAATATTCTGCAACTTTTCAATAGAATTTATTCTGAACACAGATTTCCAAAATTTTGGAGCCAAGCAATAGTAATTCCTATCCTTAAACCAAATAAACAAACTGATAAACCCGAGAGCTATAGACCTATAGCTCTAACAAGCTGCCTATGTAAACTAATGGAGCGGATGGTCAACGCGAGACTCATGTACATTCTTGAGTCAGACCATCTGCTATCTTCCCATCAAAGTGCATTCAGGCGCGGCAGATGCACAGTCGACAACTTGCTGCTTCTTGAGACATCAATAAGGGAAGCATTTCTTAAACGAAAACATCTTGTGAGCGTATTTTTTGACATTGAAAAGGCATATGACCGTACCTGGAGGTATGAGATCCTCAAAACCCTGCACGAGTATGGGTTGCGAGGTAACCTACCAATCTTTCTTTCGAATTTTCTAAGAGATCGAACTTTTCGCGTACGTGTCAAGTCTGTTTTGTCGGATACCTTCATCCAAGAAGAAGGAGTTCCCCAGGGAAATGTGCTAAGCGTAACTCTTTTCATAATCGCAATCAATAGCTTAATTGATCAACTGCCTCCTTCTGTAAAAGGTACCATGTTCGTTGATGATTTTCAAATTTCTTTTTCTTCATCGAGCATGAGTATCATTGAAAGACAACTTCAAATAGCCATCAATAAAGTATCACAATGGGCGGAAGAAAATGGCTTCTCTTTCTCTGCTCAAAAAACCTTTTGCATTCATTTCTGCCGTAAAAGAGGTCTCCATCCTGATCCAAACCTTAACCTTAATAATCAACCAATAGTTGTAAAGGATCAGGGAAAATTCCTGGGTCTCATTTTTGATAAAAAAACTTAAATTTGTACCGCACATACAAGAACTGAGGAAAAAATGTTTATTGAAACTAAATATCCTGAAAGTCTTAGCAAACACATCTTGGGGTGCTGATAAAGAGTCTCTGTTGAGAATTTACAGGGCTCTTATACGCTAAAAACTTGATTATGGATGTCAAATTTATGGCTCTGCAGCGAAGAGCTATTTGAAAGCCTTGGATCCAATACATAATCAGGCACTGCGCATTTGCACAGGAGCCTTCCGAACCTCACCTATCAACAGTCTTCATATTCTAGCACATGAACAGTCTCTTAACAATAGACGTCTCAAACTTTCTTTAAATTTTTACTTCAAAACAAAACCTTACACTAATCACCCACTACACCTTCATATTTTTAATCCATCAAATGTTCTGTTATTTCTACACCGTCCTTCGATGATCCCAACATTTGGGATCCGAATGCGTCGGATGCTGTCAGACCTGCAGCTATTAGATTTCAAAACCTTCAACACACTAAAACCAATTGAACCATGGTGTTAAGTAAATACATCTACTATCAATGACCTCGCTAAATTCCCTAAAGAGACGACACCAAATACAGCTTACCAGCAAATATTTTATAATACAAAATGCAAATATTCGGAATATAAAGACATTTTTACCGATGGATCAAAAGCAAACGATCACGTTGGCTTTTCTACAATAGTTGATGGTCACGTTATGGCAGAAAAATTAAACCCATCTTGCTCTGTATTTACTTCTAGAAATAAAAGTCATATTTATATCTCTTCAGTCAATAGCCCAATCCAACTACAAAAAGTGGGTGATATACACTGACTCGAAGAGTTCAGTGGAAGCCATCACTCACTGCAATAATAATAGCCACCCTATAGCCATTCAGTCCTATGATGTGTTAAAAAATCTTATGCAAAACAATTTTAAAGTCCTCTTTTGTTGGATCCCTGGTCATGTAGGCATTGTAGGCAATGAGGCAGCCGATTCGGCTGCCAGAACTGCAAGTATTCTGGTTGACGACCGTGTTCCTTACGCTGACATCAAAAACGCCATTTCTGAATCTCTTAATACGCATTGGCAGCGGTCTTGGCATTCAGAAACCCAAAACAAACTGCGTTCAATTCAGCCCTCAACTAAAGGCTTTAGATCATTGCCTCTCACCAGGAGAGAACAAGTTTTATTAGCTCGACTTCGCATTGGTCATACTAGGTTCACACATAAATACCTTTTATGCCGTGAACCAGCTCCAATGTGCATAACTTGTAATGTCATTCAGGCAGTGTTACATATTTTAAGTAACTGCCCAATTTTTAATCAAATACGTTTTAAATATTTTAATGATTTTAACCCTACTTTGAAGGAGTTGCTTGGGGACCAACCCCATCGCAATTTACACCCCTTCCTCCGGGAGATTGGTTTCTCCCTTTTAATTTAGTGTTTGTGTCGTCTTTATGTGATTTCGTCCTTTTTATATTTTTCAAGATATTGTTTTATCCATTTTTTCTTAATATGTTTTTAGCATTTATATGTTTTTAAGGTGTTCCTTTTTTAATACTACAACTTGAAGGTTTATGCTTTTACTTCAAAAAATACTTTGTTTTACTTTTTTGATTCATTCTTAAATGAAAACTAAATAAAATATAACAAAAAATCGTTTGGCGCAGTATAGCCCTTAAGGGCTCTTGCGCCATAAAAAATCAACTAACCAACCAACCAACCTACCCTCCATGAATTTTCCAAATCACTGGCCAAGAGATTCTTTGCATGAATTCCTCTTATCCAAAATACCGTGCTTGACAGCCTTCCGGTCTATGACACGGCTGATCCGGCAAAGCAAACCAACGCCGGCCCAGTGCCTTGCTCTGCTAACTAGCTGCACCGAACTCCTTAAGGTTTACCGTTAAGGTTTCTCCGGATGGCATTAGGGACTTTAGGCAAAGCTCTCTCCCGATCCGTATTTATTTCATTTTCATTCGAAATCAGGATCCCGTGCAGGTAGGTTCTGAATTAACCTCCTGCGCGTAGAGGAGTGGCTTGTGCTAATGACGAGGCGGTAGCGCCTAGCGCGGACCTATCTGGATTGTCTTACAACCCCCCCCCCCCGCAGGAAGTTCTATGGAGGAATTTGGATATATGTCGACTGTCTGACTACCAAATCCACGCTTACACCCAACAAAGAGGCCTCTCGGATGTATCTGAGCACTACGTTCAGGGCCTCAGCAGTCTCATGTATAATAAGAGCAGTGTGACTGAAGCAGATTCTTGGCACGGATGGGTGACGGAGATCAACCGCCTGGCTGAAGGACTGCTGGAGAAGTTCCCGCTCGATGCTGAGGATAAGGATCCTCAATTTATTCCTCTGCGGGAGTTTGTCAGCATCTCTAATTTGCCAGGCAATAACACCTTTGCCCTAAATACTACTACTCCCCCCATCAAAAGAGAAAGAAAACTAACGATGGGTTTAAGAGCCCTTCAAAAACACGTAAGGTAAAGTAAATGGAAATGACTCGGAAACTCCTTTAACGCTTTCAGCCAAGCAATAGGGAACGTTGAGGTGAATCCGAGTATGGATACTAATGAGGTGGTCGGTAGAACCGTCACACATCCAAAAATCAAGTCAATAATAGCTATATACTCAAAGGCCTACAAAGATTTGGTAGTTGGGCTTCAAACAGACTAAAACTGATTTCCAAGTAAAGGTCTCGGAAGAATTTGCCAAGATCTTCTCTGCAATGTCGGATGACCACAGGGCAATTTCTAGTCATCTGCAAGAGAATAAAACTCATCACTATGTGCAGCTTACAAAGCATAATCGCCCTGTCAATATTGTAGTAAAAGGGTTACACTTGTCGTCTGATTAGGAGGGTATTAAGTGGGCTTTTGAATCGCTTGCATAGGGAGTGAGGGAGGAAAGTTGCTCAACCTGTGCCAAAGGGCTCTACCCCACTCCAACCCGATATATCAGGTTCACCTAAATAACACTGTCGGGGTCAACAAAATTTTTGATTTGACCTCTCTACTTTACACCTATGTCACAGTGGAGGCTTACAAGCCACCTATGAGAGGAGTTTCATAGGTGTCAGAAATACAATCATAGTTCAGAATGTTGCTTTATGACCCCGAGTTGTGTTCGGTGTGGGGGAGAGCACACCTCTCTAGCAATTGCCAGCACAAGGAAACGAGGATGGAAACACCCAAATGTGCCAACTGCCAGGCCCCCATCCCGCATCCTACAAAGGATGCTCTAAATACAAAGCTTTCGCTAAACAATCAACAGAAATTAGTCCAAAACACAACTCAATCACTAACTCCGAAGCCTTTCCACCCCTCCCTAATAAAAAAGAAATCGAGAGTACGAGCGATGGCGCTGCAAGCGTCCCCATTGTCTCTACCACCTCGTTCGCCCAAAAGGCGCGAGGATCGACAAATAGGTGAGGTTCTACGAGTTCGGCTCAAGCCGCTCACCCTCGCAAAGTGCATGCTCCGACCCCAGAGCAGTCAACTTGAAAGGATTAGAAGAATCTATCCACAAATTCGACGACATTAATTGGCTTAAGGAGACCAAGACAAAATTACACGACGAGTCTTTGAGATTTTCCCTATACGAATAAGTTGTTCAGCTCATACATTACAGTTAGTGATAAAAGATGGCATTAAAGGCTCTCAACAGATACAAAACACACTTCAAAAAGTATCCTCTGTCATAAGCACTGTACGGAAATTTACAACAGCAACAGAAATACTTACATCAAAAAATAAATAAAAAAACAAATTTTCAATCTTCAAATGTTACTCGATGGAACTCTCAATTGAAAATGGTGAGATCATTTTTACCTGGAATCAAGAGAGTAGAAAATTGTGTACAAGAAGCAATGAAATCCCTCCCAAAAGGTGTCAACTTAACAGCAATAGACTTAACTGTACTTGAAGAGCTTCTTGAGGTAAAATATTTATTACTTTTTTGAGCATTTTTTCTTTTTAAAAGCTAATAAGTGACTCTATCATAGCAGGGAATTTAAAAGAATTTTCATTTCAAATAAATTCGTTCTCAAAAGCAAAGAATGCTACTAAGTTCAACCAATAGGCTGAGCAGTATACTTAGCTTTTACATACACTTAAGCCTGCCTTTAAAAGCTACTTTGGTTAATTTTTTATTACAGCCCTTTCCTTCTTTTTACTACATGCATACAGCGTAATAACATATTTTATAGTTAGTTATCTGTGGAATTTCTAAGCAAAAAAAAAAAAAAAAGAGAGAGAAAATTTTTATATTAAAAAAAACGTGTTGAGTTTGAGTGCATACATCGGGGATGAATACGTAAATTTTGCACTACCGGAGCGCCAATTGAATCCTAAGGCATGGTTAATTTAATGTGAAAGAGAATTTACTTTTTCAAAAGAGCAGTACCACAATAGCGTTTCTGCACCAAATCATCCCTGTTATATATGTATATAATTTGAAATGAAAGGCTATAAGGTAAAATTTAAATTTACAATCATACTTTCGGAATCAGATTTTAAAGTATCTTAGAAGTAAATACTGTGTATCAAGTAATTCGGGTTTATTATAATGCTTCAGTCTAAATTTGTAGTTAGATATTAATAGTGTTTCAAAAATATTTATTTTCCAATAATATTTTCCGCCCTCTTCATCCGATGCAAATTATCAGTTAATTCTAATTTAGATTTTAATAATATGAAGTATGTCTTTAAAATGTTCGTTCTTATATTTATTTTATATCCAATGGCACATTAAAAGACAACTGAAAATCTATAGATGAAAACAAGCAATCTAGTTACGTTCCCAGATTAATGGAAGGGCAGGGCATTTAGACTGGTGAAACAAGTTTATTTCCTCGTGAAAAAATTCTCATTGTAGTACATAAATTAAAAAAGATCTTAAGTTTCATTTACAATTTGATGAATTGAAATTGGAAGGGTGGCCTACGAGGTAGGAGGTGGAGCCCATTGTTCAAACAGAGCCACTAATTTTTTTTTTGGGGGGGGAGGTTTAGTAACTTGGACTATACTTTCCTTAAATTGACATATAATTCAACTTACTTTAAGGTTGTTTCTTTATTTGAAATAATCGTGAAAGACAATATAATATTGTTAAAACGTATTTCTTACAGTAAAAATACAGATTTTTAAACAATTTCAAAAAAAAAAAAAAAAAAAAAAAAAACGCGTGAATTGTCCTTAACAGAATTTATCGTTATGTGACTGGGCACTATGTTATTTAAGGATAAAAGTGTAATTGATATGTGATCTTTGTAGTTCAGAAATATATCTTGAAACTACGTGTATCAAGACGTATAAAAGAAAAAGTTATAACTAACTCTTGGGGCTTAAATATAAGTTAATAAGAGTTAAACCAAAGTAAATAAAGCAAATTTTATAGCAAATAGTATATTTTTTCTGGAAATGTTGCTTTTCATGTACGTTAATTTTCTTTTTATTCATGCAAAGTGTCAAAATGAGACTTCTTTCATAATTCAACTGACTCGTTTAATTCCTTTATTTATTTATTTTTGATGTTTTAATTTCATATATTACAGGTGCATGAACCCTTTGAAGAAGCAACTGATGAGCTGTGAGGTTCAAATGTTGTGACTTCATCAAAAATTATTCCCACCATTCTTGGCCTCAAGCACCATCTTCAGGACCTCATGACCAAAAATGTGCAATACTCGAATCCGACAGTAAAATGGCTGTTGTCAGGACTAACTCCTAGAATCAGTCACTATGAGGAATCCAAAGTATTTCAAGTGGCACCATTTTTAGATCCAAAGTTCAAATGCAACAGGTATGATGCAAACACAAAAAATAAAATAAGAGAAATTATCAAGGAAGAAATAATGTCAAACAAAGACATCCATTTGCATTGAATCAGATGCCAAGGACACAGAAGATGTGTCCGTAAAACAACTTGAAAAAAAAAGTAAAATTGTTCGCATTTTTGGAAAAACCAGCCAGCACTTCCAAAAATGATAATTCCTTAATTCAAGAAAAAATCGAAAGCGAAATAAAAGCGTATGAAACTAGCGCACCAAATGGGCATAATATTGATCCCCTAGAATACTGGGGATCCAACATTCATGCATACCCATTACTGAGCAAAACTGCTCCCAAGTACTTGTCAATTAGTGCTTCATCTGCTCCAGTTGAGCCAACACCCCCTGGAGATAGAAAGCCAAAACACGTTCTCCCCCGGCCACTGTGACGTCATGGACTAGGATTATCGTTTCGCTGGGGGGTGAGTCTGTGCTGGGGGGCGAGTCTCATAGGTGTCAGAAATACAATCATAGTTCAGAATGTTGCTTTATTACCCCGAGGTGTGTTCGGTGTGGGGGAGAGCACACCTCTCTAGCAATTGCCAGCACAAGGCAACGTCTGTGAGTCAGTTTGCCGGGAGGCCGTTGGTTGCTAATGTTCGCTGCCGCGATTACAATTTAGTCATTTTCCTACAGAGTGCATCTAACGCTAGTAAAGAAAAACTAATTCTTTAAAATTATTGTTCTATATTGTTGAGGTAAAATGCCGTACAAGTGTTCTGTGGTGGGTTGCAGAGGCAACTACGATGGCGGAGCAAGAGTAAGTCTTTTCCGCTTCCCGAAAGACGACGATCAGCAAAAGAAATGGCTAGCAGCTATTCCTAGAAAGGACTGGAAAGTTACTAAAAACTCTCGGGTAAGTTATGTTTATCTTTTTTCGATGCATTATTTATTAACTTCCCAAAAAGAGAAATTTTAGTGTCTAAGAGTAACCTGTATTTTCAAAACCAACGAATCAGAATAAGCATATGTTTAACACTCCGTCGGGCGCAATATGTTGTAGAACACGATCGGGCGCATTGAGCCTGGGAAGCACACTTTGATCTACTGATCTTTTCTACGCATGTTTACATTTTTCTTACGAAAAAATTGTCAACTACAAACACCGAAGAAGAGAAATAAAACAGTTTTTCATGATTTTCGAATGTAACATAAGTTTGAGAAAATGAATATACATTTTTCCATGAGCTATTGAGGAGGCGTGGCTTACTAAAGAATTCGAGGTGTGCCTAATAGATCAGTTGCGCCCGACGGAGTGTTAAAAACAATTCGGTGTTTACATTCAATTGAGAGGGTGAACATGATTTTTTTTTTTTGCATTGAAAAATTCTTACTCTTTCATTGCTAAAATAAATGCTATGCATTCTTAATAAATTAAAATGCGACATTATTTTTCCTTTTTGTACATGTTTAAGATCTAATAAATCTTTTGAAAATACAAATAGTAATATTAAAAACATTTGAAATAGCAGATTTAAAAATGATTTAAAAAGTTAACACATTTAAAAATGTTCGAAACTATTAATTTATTTCCAACAAAAAATTACAGCGATATTAGTGAATATGAATTCCATTTAGGTCATTAAACTTTCGTTTTTTGATTACGTTTAGCATGCTAATGTGTTGATCAATAAACGTTTCGCTTATTAATGCTTAATTTATGCTAGATTTTGTAAATAGTTAACTCATTTGTATTCTTGTTGGCTTGATTTTTAGTTTATGTTTATTTTGTTTTAGGTTAGTTCTCTGCATTTTAAAGAAGCAGACATTTCAAACACTACAGAGATGTTTGATGAAAAATAGGAAAATCTTATTGTCTCTCCATTACCACATCCAAGGCTGAAAGGTGGAGTGGTTCCATCTAGTTTTCCCGGTTGCCCCGCATACTTTTCTTCTTCAATAAATGAAAAGGAGTTCCTACAAGCATAAAGAGAAAGATGGACATTAAAAACCTATTGGCAGCGATTGCTGCTAGTTTAGCAAATCAAGGTGAATATGAAAAATTTTTTTTCTTTTAATTCATTGATAGAACTTTCTCAATGTTTGAAGAATATTGTGTTACCCAAAAATTGGTCTCAAATCGCCTCTGAGGACTGTATTGTTTTTTTTTCTTCAAAATTAAAAAGTTACCCTGTTCTATTATTAAATCTTCAATTGTAATTTGTAAAAACTTGCACGTAGTATGCTATTATGAAAATGTAGAAATTCCTAAACTACGAAAATTTGTTTTTTCATTTGTACCTAAAAATGTTCACATCATTTGTGAAATAATGGAAAAACTTGACCTATTTGAAAGTGAAAGCAACTGTAATCGAAAATCTAATTTATTAACTTTAATTCAAAGTGAAATAAACGAACTGCTAAAAACTAGTTCTGAAGAGATACAGAACTTGGTATCATTTCTAAAAACCCAAATTAACTTACTTAAACTTGCATAAAAGCCAAAGAAGATATGAAACAGATTTTTTTTTTATCGTTTCATGTATATAACAGTTCTTACATGATACCTCCGCACCCATCTACTATCAAACGACTTTGTGGAAATTTTAATTTGAATCCAATTATGGAACAAACTGATGAAAATATGCTTTTATATATAAGAGATAAGTGTGCATTTCTCAATGAAAACGATAAAAAACGTTATTGTTTTAATGGATGAAATACACATTAAACCCTTTTTAGATTATAAGGGAGGGAATATATTGGGGGTTCCATGTTTCAATAAAAGGTTTTTACAAATTCAAGTCTTGTCTTTATTTAATTGTATTTAAAGTTAGAAAATTTGCAATCACAATTTGTATTTTAAGTTAAAAATATTAACTATTTTTAAACAATGCATTTTCGGACTGACGTATGGATGTAAAACTGACATGTAATTTTGTTTCTTTAAAAAGAAAATAGGAAATATTAAAGCTTTTAAATTTGGAGTATAAATAATAAAAAAAAAAAACTTTCTTCAAGAGAAAACATTAGAAAGTAATTTCTACTTTGAAGAATTCATGAATTTAGCACATATTGTATTTTTATTAGTTTGGGGAATTTTTTTATGTGTGTGTGAGAGTAAAGATAAATTTTCGCAACAAATAAAATTATGTTATCTGCATTTACGACTTTGACATAAATAATTTCCTAAAAGACTTCATTATTTTATTCTAATCAATTCAACTCAGCTTTATGCATTGAAATCAGTTTGCTTAAGCACCATTAAAACGAAATTAAACATTTTGAAGACATCGAACAGCTCCGAGCCGAAGTCAGTCTCCAGGTAGTATTCTGCAGAACCCGTAGAAAGGCTTTCTGTCTTCCGGGGGTGTCGGTTGAGCGCTTATTTAGTATTGCTGGAAAGTTTTATACCTCACAGAGAATGAGGATGAAACATGACACATTTGAAGCATTGGTACAATTAAAATGCGAGAAAAAATTGTTTTAATTGCAGTATTTATTTTTGTTCATTTATTTTCCTATCATTTATTTACACCAGTGTTTTTCAACCTTTTTCATGACACGACCCCCCTAGTATCAAAAAATATTTCGCGACCCCCCCCCCCGACCTTTTTTATTTTATGTATGTTAAAAATATTTAATCCATACAAAAGTTTTAGGCGTTTGCGTTATTAGGATTCGAATATAAATATATAATTAAGTACGTAAAACAGTACAGGTTCCGAGTGCTACCGACAGATGGCACTGGTAGTCCCCCGCGCGAAAGGTCCACAGGTTTCGAGACGTTTCGTTACGCTTCGAGATGATTCTCGCTAGAATGCGCAGGCCTATAAAAGGGGCGGTCGGCTACGGCAGTTGCAGTTGAGTGCATGAGCGCAAAGCAAGTGAAATCGGAAGCAAGACCGCGATACGTGAAAACGATTCGGAAGTGAAACTACGGTGTTATACGGACTGTGTGTAAGATATCAAACACTTGTTTTACGTATTTATTTGTGTTGTTTGTTTTCATTGAAAATGGATAAATTTCTGAAAAGATCATCAGAACTATCAACGTCTAGCGGGAGTAGTGGAATAAAGAAAAAACGTCTTTATGACGAGAATTATTTGAAATTTGGGTTTACTGTGATTGACAATAAACCGCAGTGCGTAATTTGCTTTGAAATTTTGTCAAGAGAAAGCATGAAGCCATCGAAGTTGGTACGCCACCTAAACACAAAACATCCTAATGAAAAAAATAAACCCGTGGAATTTTTTGAGCGAAAATTAAAAGCTCTTGAACATCAAAAAACTGCTATAGGACAAATGTCCAACCTAAATGAGAAAGCGTTGCTTGCTAGTTATCGAGTAGCTTTTCGTGTGGCTAAAGCAGGAAAACCTCACACTATCGCCGAAAATTTGATTTTACCAGCGGCTTTAGATATAGCAGAGATTATGTTTGGCAAGCAAGAGATCGAAAAGCTCAAAAGTATACCTCTCTCTGACAATACTATTCAACGCCGGATAAGCAATATGGCGACTGATGTTCGTGATCAAGTCATAGAAAAAATAAAGAAAAGTTCTTTTGTGTCCTTGCAATTTGATGAATCAACGGATATTGCGGGTTGTGCGCAGTTTGTAGCTTTTGTGCGTTTTGAATCCAATGAAAAATTAATTGAAGAAATACTATTTTGCAAGACACTTCCCACAAATACTACAGGTCAATGCTTGCATGACATATTCATTGAAGCTACGCAAGATATGAATATCGATTGGGCACAAAAATGCATTGCTATTTGTAGTGACGGAGCAAAAGCCATGACTGGTGCGAAGAGTGGATTTATTGCTAGACTGAAAGAACAGATGCCAAACGCTTGTTGGATGCACTGCTTTCTCCATCGCCAAGCTCTTGCAGCCAAAACCTTGCCACAAGAATACAGTCAAGTTCTACATATTATTATTAGTATTGTAAATTCTATTAAAGGAAAAGCGTTGCAGACTCGATTGTTTCGACTCATTTGTGATGATATGGGGGCTCTCCACCGAAATTTGCTTTACCATACAGAGGTTAGGTGGTTATCGAAAGGCAAAGTACTGACCAGAGTTATGGAAC
This sequence comes from Uloborus diversus, assembly GCF_026930045.1. NCBI lineage: Eukaryota > Metazoa > Arthropoda > Arachnida > Araneae > Uloboridae > Uloborus > Uloborus diversus. The sequence goes on along the minus strand of NC_072739.1, from coordinate 51,141,831 downwards.
TTCGCGCTGAACTATTAGTATATTTACAGCAAGCCAAGTCACATTACTCTGAATTCATTTCTGACCCGGAATTCCTTTTGAAACTGGCTTTTCTTTCGGACTTATTTGAGCATTTAAATAACTTGAATAAAAGTCTTCAAGGGCGGGATGAAAATGTCATTACAGCAAAAGACAAACTCCATGCCTTTATCAAAAAAATTGAATTCTGGTCATCATCTATAAATCAAAACAACTTTGATTCATTTTCGTCGACACAGTCTTTCATTGAAGAAGTCGGAAGCGAGATAAACATCAATTCATATATATCTGGTATGAAAATGGTGTTAGATAATTTGAAGAAAGAATTATGTCATTACTTCTCAGTGCAAGAGATATCGGATAGCACTGGGCAAAGATGGATCTTAAATCCGTTTTTAAATGCAGCTATAAATGAGGCGAATTTAGCAACTAAGCTCAAAGAGAATCTGCTAGAATTATCTGCCGATGGGATGTTACAATTGGAATTCAAGTCTGAAAATTTGGATACCTTTTGGTTAAAAAGAAAAACAGAATACCCAGAATTAACAAACGAGGCTTTGAAGTGTTTGATTCCATTTGCTACCTCGTACTTGTGCGAGTTGACATTTTCATCAATGGCCCAAATAAAAAGTAAACTAAGGAATCGCTTAAATTTGGAAAACGATTTAATACTTAATGTTGCAAAAACGGATCCACGATGGGAGAAATTGATTGAACAAAATCAAGCGCAACCTTCACATTAAAATGAACGAGTACTCGAAGATTTTATTTTTTGGTAATGTGTGATATGTGTAGTATGTTAATGTGTAATGTGTATAAATAACATAACGAGTATCATTTTGTAAACTTTTTTCTTAATATATCTACCTTTTTAAAATTTATTGATTTTTTACTGAGTTCTCGCGACTTTTTTCTTAATATATCTACCTTTTTAAAATTTATTGATTTTTTACTGAGTTCTCGCGACCCCCCTACAAAGGCTTCGCGACCCCCTGGGGGGTCGCGACCCACAGGTTGAAAAACACTGATTTACACTATTTGAATATATTTTCATACTATGCATGTTTTGCAAATTGTTGTATTAAAAACCTTTTTTTTTTTTTTTTTCCAAAAAATAGGCTTAATTAAATAATATTATAACGAATTGTAGAGAATAGAATGTAGAAATATAGTACATAAATTTTAGAAATTGTAATTCCTAAAATTTTGGTTGTATGCAAAATAATACTGAATATTTGAATCATGTACAATATATTGTGATGGGGCAAGTCATTTGGATATGGGACACCTAATTACGTGTGCAGGATATATGGTCAAGATAGTTATGTAGCATTTAAAAGCACAATCTAAAATCATAACTGTTCAACTATGACATTGTTTCCGCAAAAGAATAATGAGAATAATATATATGTGTGCGTGTATTTTCCTCTCACGAGTCTGTAATCGTAATCAAAATCGTAATCGGCACATCGTAATTACATTTTTGATATAATCTAATCGTTGCTGTAAAGGTAATTACGTTTTGGCAGAGAATTATAATCTTAATCCTAATTGTAATCTCCTATTCTTCCAGCTGGTAATCATAATCGATTACATTTTCTCATAATCGACTCCAAGCCTGCTAGCCATAAAAGAACACTAAAATATCCATCCCTAGCTTTTAAAGTTTGTTTTTGCCCATTTTGCGTCTAAAAGTATGTTTTGAAGATTTTTAACTGATTAGCATAGGGGAAAAAAATGTAGTAATTGATTTTTTTGAATTTGCGTTTTGTAAATTTATCGTAAGCTGTGTTTTATTTTTGATATGCATTTATTATCGTCTGAAATGTTAAAATTTCTTTATATTACTTAATTTGTTTATCGTCAGCGATATCTATTGCTTTTTTGTAATGGCAACGACAAAAATGAGAGAACAGTTGGATAACATGTACTCTTGTGCATTACCAAGTTTTAAAATGGCGTCCTGTAGTATCTCACTCTCTGAACTGTAGAGAAGATCAGACTCAGAAATCATTCCTCGGGAAAAATTGAGGGTTGAATGCTATGAAACAGTACCTAGGTATGATCCAATTTGTTTTATTGACATTATTTTTGAAATTTGTTTGGTATCTTTAATTTCGACTAAAAGTTCGTCATTACGTAATTTTTTAACAGTTTGAAATTCACCTATATGATGGACCAAGGCTTTATTGATGACAAAAGGGGATATTTTTGTAAAAATCAAATTAGGGTCGCTTCGTTTTATGAGAAAGAATTTCGCTGTGTTTGAATATGCAGTCTGACGCTCCTCACAAGGGGTAGAAATTTTTTTTCTTTTAAGTCCAGGCTGGATCGGAGAACTGAAGGGAAAAGTGGGGTCTATCCCCTGGGTAGCCCCTCTACATAGAGGCAAAGCTGCATACATCAAGGTTCGCCGCTATTCGTGAAGTCGACCGTTTGCGGCACCGACTACCCCCGGGACCACGCAAACAATCGGCACGGTTGACACACCTTCGCTTAAGGGTTTTCGTCCGAATTTGGTAAGAGTGATGAGGGAAGGAAGGGAAGAAATGTCCATTCCTACCAATGTTCTGTTTAAGCAGCTGGGGGTCAATACTCCAGCCAAGAGCTCGCAACGAACTCACCACACCGCAAGCCTCCCCCCCCCTACATCACGACAGGGTAAATGGACTCGGGAGGGGGTATGACTGATAGTATTAAAATCTATGAGCTGTGAACTATCACTTATGGAAATACAAGTGCTCCATTTTTCGCAACGAGGGCACTGAAGCAACTTTCAGGTGATGCAGGAAAGAACTGAGCTTATCCCCGCCACGGAGAAAGAATACGAGTTTTCATCGTTGGATAAAATTAAAACTTTAGGTGTTACTTGAAAAGCTACAATAAACTATTTTACCTTCAATATAGAAGAGCAAAATGCTTACCCTACTAAAAGGTCGGTTTTATCAGTGATTGACAGACCTTTAGATCAGCTTGGATTACTTGGTCCAGCTATCACTATAGTAAAAATTTTTATGCATCAATTGTGGCTGGTCATAATTGATTGGAGTGATAGACTTCCTTCGAAGGAAGCGTTCGAGTGGCAAGAGTTAGTGCGATCCTTAGTGACATGAGTGACATCAGTATTGAATGGTTTATTGTGGTTCAATGCGCTGAAGTATTTTAGTTTCATAAATTCTGCGACGCTTCGGAAAAAGTATATGGTGCAGTAATCTATGGCAGGTCCATCAGTCCAGATGGAGAGGTAACGTCTAAGCTCATCGATAGTAAATCTCATGTGTCGCCGATCAAGCAGGTAACTATACCTCAGTTGGAATTGCGCAGTGCTGTCCTACTTGCTAAATTAATGCATGAAGTAAAAATAGCTTTAAAAATGGACATTTCATCAGTTTTCTATTGGTGTGAATCCAATATAGTGCTAGCATGGATGAGAGAAGAATCCAGAGATTTAAAGAGATTTGCTGCCAATTGAGAGGTAAGCATCCAAGAGTTTACCGAGATAAATTACACAAAATGAGTACAAAATCCGGCAAATGCCTTGTCAAGAGTTATTTATCTTGCCAAACTTCAATCGTGTGGCTTACGGTGGGTTGGACCCACCTTTTCTTAAAGAGCGCAATTTCTAAATGTTTAAATGGCCTCACTGGAAAAATGTGCATTTTTTCTTATTAATCATCTAAGCTTGTTTATCATTTAAGCATCTTTTTCCTTCCCTGAGATGAGTGAACTGTTTAAAAAGGTTTTTGATAGACTAAAATTATTTAATTTGACCTTAGACCCTGCTAAAATGCAAATATGCAAAAACAAAATTGTCTATTTGGGATACACCAACGATAAACATGAGTATTCTCCATCTGAGGAAAACATCAATAAAAATCTGTCGTTTCCCAAGCCCTAAGATCTACAGACCCTTCAATCATTTCTGGGAATGGTAAATTACTTTCGGCATATGATTTTTAATTTTCTAAAGTAATTAAACTTTTGACCAATTTGACTAAAAAAAAAAAAAAACACGCCCTTAGTTTGGAACTCTGAATGTCAAAACGCTTTTGACACTTTGCATGACACAATTCTACAGAAACCTGTTTTAAGAAACTTAAATAATGATGAAAAATTTTATCTTGATTTGATTGATATGGCGCAAGAGCCCTTGAGGGCTATACTGCGCCAAACGATATTTTATTTTTTGCTATTTATTTTTCATTAAAGAATAACGTAGATAAAAGCATATGTTGGAAAAGGAAGCATAAAACTTCAAGTGCTAGTATTAAAAAAGTGCAGCCGATAAAAACATTTAAATAATTTGAAGATAAAGACAAAATGGACAAAACAATATCTTGAAAAACAAAGGAAGGACGAAATCACATAATGACGAGACAAACACTAAATTAAAAAGGAGAATCCAATCTCCTGGAGGAAGAAGTACAAATTGCGATGGGGTGGCTCCCCCAGCAACTCTTTTAAAGGTGGGTTAAAATTATTAAAATATTTATAACGAATTAGATTAAAATTTGGGCAGTTGCATAAAATGTGCAACACTGTCTGATTTACACCACATGTAATACATGTTGGAACTGGTTCATGACATAAGAGGTATTTGTTGGTTGGTTGGTTTGGTTTTTATGGCGCAAGAGCCCTTGAGGGCTATACTGCGCCAAACGATTTTTTGTTATATATTTATTTTTTATTTAAGAATAAGTTAAAAAAGTAAAAGTAAGTATATTCTGAAATCAAAAGAATAAACATTCAAGTACTAGTATTAAAAAAGGACAGCCTTAAAAACATATAAACGTTTAAGACATATAAGGAAAAATGGATGAAACAATATCTTGAAAAATAAGGAAGAGACGAACACTAAATTAGAAAGGAGAATCCAATCTCCAGAAGGAAGGAGTATAAATTGCAATGAGGTGGGTTCCCCAGCAAGTCTTTCAAACATGGATTAAAATCATTAAAATATTTAAAACGTACTTGATTAAAATTTGGGCAGTTGCATAAAATATGCAACACTGTCTGGTTGACGTTACATATAATACAAGTTGGAGCTGGTTCACGGCATAGGAGGTATTTATGGGTGAACCTGGTATGACCGATGCGAAGACGAGAAAATAAAACTTGTTCTCTCCTGGAAAGTTGTATTGATTTGAAACCTTTAGTCGATGGTTGGATCGAATGTAATTTATTTAGGGTTTCAAGATTCCATGTCTGTTGCCAATGTGTGTCAAGACATTCAGAAATTGCGTTTTTAATGTCATTAAAAGGAACACTATCATCGACCATGATGTTCGCGGTTTTGGCAGCTGCATCGGCTACCTCATTGCCTGTAATGCCCAGGGATCCAACAAAAGAGAACGTGAAAATGATTTTGAATAAGATTTTTGTACAAATGATATGATTCAATGACTGTAGGGTGGCTATTATTATTGCAGCGAGTTATGGCATCCACTGAACTTTTTGAGTCTGTGTATATTACCCATTTTTTGTGGTTGGACTGAGCTATTGATTTCAGAGATGCAAATATAGCTTTTATTTCTGAGGTAAATACAGAACAAGATGGGTTTAGTTTTTCTGTGGTCACCCGAGTATTAATTATTGTGGAAAAGCCGACGTGATCGTTTGCTCTTGATCCGACAGTAAAAATGTCTTTATAACCAGAATTTTTTTTTTTTTTTTTTTGATCTCTTGAAAGATTTGTTGATAAACTGAATCGGCAGTAGTTTGCTTGGGGAATTTTGAGAAATCATTGATTATAAAAGGTTTGACTTCGCACCATGGTTCAATTAGTTCTATTGTGTTGATAGTTTTGAAATCTGTTAGCTGCAGGTCTAAGAGTATCCGGCGCATTCGGATTCCAAATGTTGGGGTCATCGAAGGACGGTGTAGAAATAAGAAAACATTAGATGGATTAAAAATATGGAGATGTAGTGGGTGATTTGTGCTAGGTTTTGTTTTGAAGTAAAAATTTAAAGAAAGTTTGAGGCGTCTATTGTTTAGAGATTGTTCGTGTGCAAGGATATGAAGACTGTTGATAGGCGAAGTTCGAAATGCTCCTGTGTAGATGCGTAGTGCCTGATTATGTATTGGGTCCAGAGCTTTCAGATAGGTTTTTGCAGCGGAGCCATAAATTTGATATCCATAATCAAGCTTTGAGCGTATCAGAGTCCTGTATATTCTTAACAGAGACTCTGTATCAGCACCCCAAGAAGTGTTCGCTAAGACTTTAAGGATATTTAATTTTAATGAACATTTCTTTTTTAACTCTTGTATATGCGGTACAAATTTGAGTCGATTATCAAGTGTGAGACCAAGGAATTTTTCTTGATCTTTTACAGCTATTGGTTGATTATTGAGGAGAAGATTTGGATTAGGATGAAGGCCTCTTTTACGGCAGAAATAAATACAGAATGTTTTTTGAGCAGAGGAAGCGAACCCATTTTCTTCCGCCCATTGGGTTACTTTATTGATTGCAATTTGAAATTGTCCTTCAATGATACTCATGCTCGATGAAGAAAAAGAAAGTTGAAAATCATCAACGAACATGGTACCTTTTACAGCAGGAGGCAGTTGATCAATTAAGCTATTGATTGCGATTATGAAAAGAGTTACGCTTAATACACTTCCCTGGGGGACTCCTTCTTGAATGAAGGTATCCGACAGAACAGACTTGACGCGTACACGAAAAAAACGATGTTTCAGTAAATTGGAGAGAAAGATGAATAGATTACCTCGCAACCCATAGTCGTGCAGGGTTTTGAGGATCCCATACCTCCAGGTACGGTCATATGCTTTTTCAATATCGAAAAATAAGCTCACATGATGTTTTCGTTTGCGAAATGCTTCTCTTACTGATGTTTCGAGATGCAGTAAGTTGTCTATTGTGCATCTGCCTCGCCTAAATCCACTTTGATATAAGGATATCAGATGTTGTGGCTCCAGACTGTGCATCAGTCTGGCGTTGACCATCCGTTCCATGACTTTACAAAGGCAACTAGTGAGAGCTATAGGTCTATAACTCTCAGGTTTATCAGATTGCGTACTTGGTTTAAGGATAGGAATTACTATTGCTTGACTCCACGATTTTGGGAATCTGTGTTCAAAATAAATTCTATCGAAAAGTTGCAGAATATTTTCCAATGAAGACCGGCTAAGATTTTTTAACATGCTATTGTGAATTTCATCTGGGCCTGGTGATGTGTTTTTTGATTTTTGTAAGGCAGTATTTAGTTCGTGATAGGTAAATTTTTCATTGTAATGAATAGAAATGTTTAAATCAAAATCTAGAACTCTATGTTCTTTATGTGATTTAATGGTTAAAAACTTAAAACAATAGTTATTTGCATTGGGGACTTCTGCTAAATGAGTCCCTATGCAGTTAGCCACCTCTTTGTGATCAGATAAAATATTGCCGTTTTCTTCTCGAATGGGAGCAAAAGATCTATTGTAGTTGCCAGCGATCTTTTTTATTTTATCGCATACAGTCTTGGATGGGGTGGACGTCGTGATTGTGCTGACAAAGGCCTGCCACGACTCCCGCTGGCTCTTGTGTGGTTGGATAACGACGAAATGTGTTCCATGCCTTTTTTTGTTGCTTATGTGCCTCCTGACAATCAAAGTTCCACCAAAGCTTAGGAAATTTGATCTTTCCGTTAGAGGTTCTTTTTATAGCAGCGTTCGCTGCATTTAAGATAATGTCAGTTACTCGCTTTACCGCTACATCGATATCAATATCAGTCACGTCTTCCGATGTTATTTCTGCCAACTGGGTAAATGCTGCCCAAGCAGCTCGATCAATGCGAAGTCGGCCTTGCTGATGCTGCTGATAACCGCAGCGTCCGGAAAAGGTTATCCGGATCGGAAAGTGGCCACTGGTGTAGAGACCACCCTCCACCTGGAAATCCCAACGTGGCAGAAAAGAAGGAGAGCATATTACGAGATCGATAGCATGGTAAGTCTGGGTAGGAAGATGAAAATAAGTGTTTTCACCGTTATTAAGAACGCGAAGGTTATTGTCTGCAATAAAATGTTCAAGTATTAAGCCTCTACTGTTGGAGTCTGGACTCCCCCAGAGAGGATTATGGCCATTGAAATCCCCCAAGATGACAAATGGGGGAGGAAGTTGATCAACCAGTGTCTGCAACTCCACGCTTATCAAGTCATAAGAAGGTGGGATATATACAGAACAAACTGTGAACAGCGAGTGAAGGTGAACGCGCGCATGCAGGGATGTGTTGATATTGAGCTGGCTAGATGCATAATCGTTACAGATTAGCAATGCCACTCCTCCACAACGACGGTCACCTGACAAGCAGTTCTTGCGGTATATGTCAAAACCTTTCAACCTCGGTTTATCAACGGGTGATAGGAATGTTTCCTGCAGACAAAATATGGCCGGTTGATGACATTCGACAAGATCTTTGACGTCCGTGACATTACGCGAGTAACTTTGACAATAACAAGAAAGGATTTTCAGGGCCATGGAGAGAAAAGGAAGGAGAAACGGCCAGAAGAAGATAGAGAACATTATGAAGGAGGATGGTCCGTCCACCCTTCATCGTCGGATGGCGGAAGATCTTCAAATTCGACATCTTCGTCCTCCTCGTGGAGAGGAAGTTGTTGGGTTTTAGTTAATTTCACTTTCTTGTTTGAAAGCAAAAAATCCTCTTTTTTAAAATTATAAAACTTTGGGGGTCTTTGTTTAGTGGTCACCCCAATTTTTGCGCGCGTTTGCATGATTTTCTTTTTTTCGACATTTTTTTTCGTATTTTGTGTGAGAGATTTGTTTTCATTTACGCTACCCGCTGCAGTATTAGTTTTTTGAGCTTGTTGATTTTGACAAGCTTTTTTAAGAGAAAAATTGGGGCAATTGATTTGTTAATTTGATTTGGGTGTGTTTACAGTTTTAGTTGAAGTTTCAGTTTGGGCATCTGTTTGTGTGCTTGCAGACTTAAATACCTTTTTAACGGCTGTTGCGTATGAAAGACCTGTTGTAGGGGTGCGCGATTCAACTAGTTTTCTTGCTTCTGGATAAGATATTTTTTGTAGTGTTTTAGTTCCCTGTGTGAATTTCTTTTTCAGTGAGCCATTTTGAGCATGATTTGGAGTATGAAGGATGATCCCCCTTCCAGTTTACGCATTTGTAAGTCTTGATACATGCAGTACTATCGTGACCGGGTTCTGCACACCTGGCACAGATGTCAGTACCACGGCACGAAAACTTTGAATGTCCAAACCGCTGGCATTTGAAACACCGGAGCGGATTTGGAATATAGGGGCGAACTGGGCAAGAAAGATAGCCGGCTTTAACACATTGCGGGAGGGTGGGAGTATTAAATGTTTGAATGACATGTTTGGTGTTCATCATTTCACCATTACGTTTTATTGTTATCCTTTTTACTGCGCTTACGTTTTGATCCTTCATTCCCTCCAAGATTTTCTCCTCGGGTGTAAAGAGGAGGTCAGGTTCGGAAATGATTCCCCGTGAAAAATTAAGAGTTTTATGTTCGGAAGCAGTTACGAGATATGAACCAATTTGTTTGATAGCCATTATAGATTATATTTGGTTTGAATCTTTGACTTCAACTAAAAGTTCACCGCTGCGTAGTTTTTTTACGGACTGATACTCCTATTAGGCGAGTTAGTGCTTTATTAATCAAAAAGGGGGAAACTTTACTTAAATTTAGTTTTGGGTCATTGCGCTTAATTATAAAAAACTTAGCGGTGCTTGACAAAACGTTCTGACGCTCCCCACAAGGGGGAGAAGTGTTCTTTGTGTTTTCATCCATAAACGAATCAGAGAACTAGGAGGAAAAGATGGGGTCTAGCCCCTGTGTAGCCCCCCACACAGAGGTAAGGCTGCATATGACAGGGTTCGCCAGCTATCCCTGAAGTCTCCCGTTTGAGGCACCGACTACCCCCGGTACCACGCAGCCATCGGCACGGTTGACACACCTTGGCTTAGGGGCTTTTGTCCGAATTTGGTAAGTGTGATAAGGGAAAGAAGGGAACAAAAGTCCCTTCCCGCCGATATTCTGTTTGAGCAACTGGGGGTTCACTACTCCTCCCAAGAGCTCGCCCCGAACTCACCACACCGCAAGCCCCCCCACCACGACAAGGTAAACGGACACGGGGGTTCCCTATTTTGCGGACTCACTAATGTGCTTATGATTAAATACACCAACCCAAAGAGCAAAAATAAATCCGTTCGAAATAAGATCTTAGTGCGTATTTCGCTAATAAACAACCTGTTTGGAAAATGCACAAGCCTCACACTTCGGTATCAAAAAGACACATGATTTTCTTTGTTATAAATTTTTTTGGGTAGGAATAATTTCAGATACCAAGAGTTTCTAAAACAATTGTTCGAAATGTCTTTAAAATAAGTCGAGGAACACAAAAACCAAATGTTCCTTTCGATGAAGACACAATAATTCCTTCCAATTATTATGTAGTGAAAACAATTTAAAAATTTAATTTTTAAAATATGTTAGTATTTTAAAAATTAAATTAAATTATACATGTTTGCAAAGAGTTGAAATGAAATAGAAAGATTTTTAAAAAATATGTAACATGGGAAAAATAAGGTTTAGAAATCAAAAAGTGCTGCTGTGACATGGCTTTTTTACTTGAAACAAATGTAACAAATTTATTTCTTAGAATTATTTTTTCAACCATTAATCATTTAATTCTGTCGTCAATAATTTCGGTTTTTGAAAAATATTTGATTTAAATTTTTAACGTCCTGACAAGTTATTTTACATAGCAGACACAAATACCTCCTATTATTAATATTATCTTTTAAAAATAACAAGTATGTTTCAAATCTAGCCCTTAATAGATAAATGCATTATTTAATGTTTATTTTTAAAAAATTACCAATAGGTAAAAATAATTGGGATTTTTATCCTTTCAGAAACATCATTCCATTTATAAAGATAATTTTGATTTAACTCCACAGCCTGATTCATCTGTTTTTGATAACTCAAATTGTACGCTGCTTGTCCGTTCAATGTAGGTTAGTTTTAAACTGAGACACAGAACAACTTAAATAGAATGATTTTTCCCTTTATTTACATTATTTACAATGCCGCTTCTTGGGCAGCAAACAACTGAAGAGAATAATTGAATCTTTGACTAAATATAGTTGCTTTAAATTAAAGTTATAAATACAGAAACATAATCCTTTGATATTATAAACAATGAATGTAAAGTTACTTTCCTGCTGTCTTCCCAGTCCGTTGAATGAAGAATATGTACTGTTGACTTGTTCCCAAACTAGAAGTAGAATGGCCGGTTGTGATCCAGCAAAAAGAATTATACGCTTGTAGCAGTTAAAATGAAACTTCTCGAAACAGTCGACTCGACTTAGATTAGACTGATGCATAAATGAACTGGCGACGACTTTACAATAGCGCAACTCGCGCTTTTAACCAGTTCGAGTATAACCTCTTCATTTGCATTTCGCAGCGGAGACTCTCTCGACAACTGTTATTGGGTCATCAGTTCCGCAAGATATTCCCTTTCGAATGAAGCACCTGATTCAACTCCAGAGCCTGATTTATCTAGTTTTGCTACCTCAACTGTATTCGGTTGGCCGTTCCCACTAGATGTTCTCCTTCGAATGCAGTCCCTTATTCATCTCAACTTGAAAATGCATATCCTTTTGATTAAACAGCTGTAATTGAATCATAGACTCCTTCAAGAATTATAAATTTTAATGCATCACGTAGCACAGGAATACAAAGTAGTCCAACCAAAACAACCATTCGACGGAAAAACGTTGTGAGACAAAAATAAAAGGTCTCGAATCTTTGCTCAATGAAGTAAAGAAAATGTGCAATATGTCAGTTGAAACTGCTGATATGAAACAGAGTACTTTTGCACAGTTACCGGAATTTTTTTTTTTTTTTCAGAGTTAATGAACAGGAAAGCAAAACCTCATGGAACGAGATATTCTTCGATTATGAAAGAGTTTGCACTTACATTATATTTTTATTCGCCTCGGTCGTGCAATTTCCTAAGAGAGCAAATTCATTCACCTCATCCTGCCTTAATACGATCATAGGTTAGCCCAGTAAATTGTAAACCTGGGTTTTTAGAGGAGGCATTCCTTTTTGCAAAAGGTTTGGAATGTACAAATAAGTTTAAAGACTATACCTTAATTATTGATAGTATGTCTATTCGGCAGCGAGTCCCGGTAAAAATATTCGGGACATGTAGAGTGTGCGGGGTTGGTTGATGAGAAGGATGATTGCTTGGAGTCAGAAGTTTTAGTATTTATAGTAGTATCTCTCACTGAGAGATTTAAATGCCCTGCGGCATATTTTATTTTTGTTCCCTTTCGAATGCAGCGCCTGATTCAACTCCAGAGCCTGATTTATCTAGTTTTGCTACCTGAACTGTCTTCGGTTGGCTGTTTCCACTAGATGTTCTCCTTCAAATGCAGTTCCTTTTTCAACTCAACTTGCCAATGCATAACTTTTTGAATAAACAGCTGTAATTGAATCATCGACTCCTTTAAGAATTATAAATTTTAATGCATTGCATTTTAAATTATATTGCTTCGCCACTGATTTTGAAGACATTGCTATTATATTTTTTATCATCATTATTTTGTCGTATTGAATCAATGTGTACAATTATGGTTTTCATTTTGTTACAGTGCATGTTCGAGATTTTATAACTTTAAATGAACGTGTTAGCAATTCATGTAGAACTACTGTGTTTTTCTTTTCTTTCACTTTTTGTTTTCAATTCTTAGTGAACTTTTCATTACACAAATGCGTTGTCTATACTTAGTATTAGTTTTGCTATGTCTTTATTGTTGTAACTGTAGGGATGATAAGAGAAAACTTTTGACGAAGTAAGTTTTAGTTGTATTTTTTCTTCTCCTTTTTCAGTTATTGTTGTAACTGTAGGGATGATAAGACGAAAACTTTTGACAAAGTAAGTTTTCATTGTACTTTTTCTTCCCTTTTTTCAGTTATTGTTATTATTTTGTATAATTAATTTAATCACATTGTTTGGTAGGTTGATGACGATATGAATATTCCTGATGGATTTTTTGAAGTGGATTTTTCGGAGTCGGAAGTAATTTTCATTTTATTCCTTCAATAATCCTTTTTTTTTAATCCAAATATTACTTTATGTATTTATTTAATAACATTTTGGTAGTTTGATGATGCTATGAATATTCCCAGTGGATTCTTTTGAAGTGGATTTTTCGGAGTCAGAAGTAATTTTCATTTCATTCTTTAAATAATCACTTTTTTGAGCAGGAGACCTCACGTTTTTTTGTTTTAAGTTTCACAAATGTTTACTTATTTTTAAATTCAATTAATTATTAATATGCATTTTGCTTTTTCAGACTGTGCAATTTGGATCAGAACAAGAGTCAAACGAGGAACAGCAAGCTCATGGCAACGTAAGTCAATTTCTTTAAGGGGAAAAAAATGTGTGAGTGTGCGTATCATTTTTTGAACATCTTATGCTAAAGTTTCTTTTTATTTTCATCTAGTTGGACTCTGCTTTTGTACTCCGGAAAAAAAAAACGGAGGCCGAACAAAAGGTTTAGTGCACAGGAATTCATCCATGATGTGATGATGGACCCAGACAGTTTGCCTTCAAGCACCATAGGTATTGGACTGTCGAGTTCGAACCAAATTGGTATAATGGATTTGTTTCGAACTCTGTTCCAGTTAATAATACAGCGTGCGACAAACAACTTGTTGCCCACGGATTTAGTACGGTTCTGTCTATTCTCCGATCGGCCAGATCGTTTACTTGCGTCAGAGGCAAGAAACTTCTTGCCTGTGTAACAAACGTTCTCCAGTCAAAAAATATCATTTTCATGGATGATATTTTCATGGAATGCTATCATTTTCATGGATGAAAATCAATGGCATTGATTTTCAATCAATGCCATTACTGTTCGTAGGCAAATAGGAGCAGGAGGAAAGAGACACCGAAAGCTGCTGATACCAGATTTGAACCGAATAAAGAAGAGCTGTATAAAAAGTATCCCAGTGGATGATGCTGGTCTGTGCTGTGCCAAAGCACTGATTCTGGCAAAAGTTAATGTCCAGGAAAACCCAGAGTATGAAACGCTCCGACATGGGAGACGCACGCTTCTTCGGAGAAAGGCAGAAGATTTACATTCATCGATTGGAATACCAGAGTGGCCGTATGGCTTTGAACAGAGCTTTCTGTCTTTGAAAGACATTTGGACGTTCAAGCGATATTTATCAGCTCAGAAACTTTAAATCAGGTCAGTGCTTATTTTATCATTATTATTATTATTATATTACGTTTTAATAATATTGTTTATTTTATTTATTTCACCCAAGGTTGCTTACAAAGGAGATGAAAAGTCAGTGAAAGTGTACCTGTATCTAAATAAATTGCAATATGATGTAATAACGTCTCCGAAAGATTTCCAAGGGGACAGTTTTTATTGTGAGGAGTGCAATAAGCCTTTAAAGAATATAGAAAAACCATCCCTGTTCCGTACTTCGTCACATTTGCCGTCAAAGCAACTGTTTTGAGGCAGAAAGAGTGCGTTGCACGGATTGCGATAGAATATGCCGATCTTTCTGCTGTTATGAGGCACACAAAGAAAGCGGAATGTGCAGGGCTGTAAGCTACTTTTTTCTTCAGATTTTATTTGAAATACTTTTTTCTTTGTAAAATTAATTTTTTCTTCTTGCTTCTTTTTTTCCTCAGGTGTATCAGTGCAGAAAGTGTGGGAGCTTTTGAGGAGGCTTGAACGGGACTCATCAGAACATAGATGTGGGGAAACAAAATGTCCCAGCTGTAAGTAGTTTATAATGATGGCCGAAAACAACTGCTTTTTAAAGAAAATTGATCCCGAACCCAAGAACGAAAAGTTACTGTTTTTTGATTTTGAAGCTGATCAAGAATCCGGAGAGCACAAAGTAAACTTTGTCGTTGCTCAATAAGCTGATGAAGGTGAAAAAATTTAAGGGATGACTCCATTGATCACTTTTGCAAATTTCTCTTTTCACCGCAGCATTGAGGTTTTACAGCTATTGCCCACAACTTAAAGTCGTAAAATAAATAAATAAATATAGTCTGGCATAATTGTAAACTTTATCTTATTCAAGCGTTCAATACTTACCTATTGTATTTTTTTTTTTTTTAATATAGTTTTGACGACCAGTTTATCCTGCGCTGGATGCTAGAACAAGGAATGCCCCCTGATATTATCTCGAATGGTGCTAAGTTGATGTCAGTTAAACTGTCATCCTACAAATTACACTGATTGACTAGTTCAATTTTCTTCCAATGGCATTGAGTAAGTTGCCTAAACCGTTTGGAATACCCGAACTGCAAAAGAGCTTTTTTCCTCGCCTGTTTAATCGCATATAAGTGTTCATTAATATGCCTTTTCTCATAAATAATACACAGAAAATAATATTTTTCGAACCTCTAAAGCTGATTTATATATTTCAGGGAAAATCAAATTTATGCCGGAGAATTGCCCGCGAAGGAATATTTTAGTCCTGATACTATATTTACAGCAACCAGGCAACGTTTCTTGGAATGGTACGAGAGAGAAAAAATACTCCTTTCAATTTTCAAGAGGAAATTTTAGCTTATTGTCGGTAAGTCTCATAAAGAAAAGTTTTATTTTTCTGAAAAAAACACATGAAAAAAAAAGATAATACATTGTTACTACAGGGGTCTGTCCAGGATTTTACACAGGGTCCGTTTTTTGTGAAAAATCAAATAATTTTGTGAAAAATGAATTAATTTTGTGAAAAATCAAAAAATTTCTCAAAAAAAAATAAAAAAAATTGTTAAAACGAAATTTTAGAATTTAGAGATGGCACAAACTGCATCAATTAAACTTAAAGTTGAGTGTTTTCTTCTTCTATGACGATAAAATCATTCTGGATTTTTTTTTTCTGATATTTGGCGGGGGGGGGGCATCGCTCTTTCAAGTATCAATATTTATCTACCATTCTGCATTATGTTAAATTATACTAGATATATTTCTGTACAGTATTTAAAATAATTGTAACAAAAATATAAATAAATAAAACAAAATTCAGAATAGGGTTCAGCATTCAACTTTTTGACCCAAGACGCTCTTAAAAAGCACAAAATTTCGTTTCTAACTTATAAATGCCGTGATTTTAACAAAAATAAGAAGATATTTCAATTGTTTACCTCTTAACAAAGCGTAATAATCATCAAAAATTCGAAAAATCGGATTCCCATAGCGGATGCAAAGAGATCGCAATTCTCAAAGTGAAGGCATCAAAAGTACAAAAACGGCTTGTAAAAGAAATATTTTTGATAAAATTATTTTAAAATTGCATTTTAGAGTCCTATGATAACATATCATTAATATCTGTGAACACAGTTGACCCCCCCCCCCAAAAAAAAATAATAATAAAATAAAATAAACCATCTATTCAGCATTTTAATTTTTGACTCATAACAGAAAATGGAATTTTGCTTTAAAAACTTGAAATGAGAATTCTAACAGAAATAAAAAAGAGACTTTTCATTTATTTGAATCCTAATAAAGCGAAGTTAGCTTGAAAAAAGAACAAAATATGATTCTCATATCGGATGTTAAAAGATTGCATTTTTCAAAATGTAGACCTCTAAAGAAAAAAAACGGTAATTAAAAGAGTTTACTTAAAGTTAATCATCCTTGTTAGCATCGAAAAATCAAAACCCATATAATTTTCTCCCAAAATAACAATTGAACATCGCACCCGCACCGTAAAAACGCAAATATTGACAAGCCCGCTAAGTGGTGATAGTTTTGAAGTTGGTAACCCTATCTGAAGCGATCATATTTTTTCCTCACCCTTACTATCCCTTTGCAGTTCTAAGTTCATTTTGCAGATATATATTATTATTGTTTATTAAATCATGAGCGGAGAAAAGTGCTTACCAATGCCTTTTCAGAAACGTTTACAACAACACCGCAGTTAATTAGCTGTGATAAAACAAACAACCATTATATTTATTTGGCAGTAGCAATTATTTATCGCTTGCAGGAGCATCGGAGCATCGCAAGAGTGCCGATTTTTTCTTTTTTCTTTTTTTTCAAAATTAGCCGATTTTGTATAAGCTGATCCCTCTATTTTGACTTAAAAAAAGGTTCCAAAAATTATCGGTTTATACACAGAAATATGCGTTATTTTGCTTTCAGATTTGCTCTTTCAATAAACAATTTGTGACAGATCCGATCTTGTTTATCAGAATTTTGTGAAGGGTCTGTTTTGTTTGATCGGGATTTTGTGAAAGGTCCGTTTTGTTTGATCGGGATTTTGTGAAAGGTCCGTTTTGGTTGATCGGATTTTTGTGAAGGGTCCGTCAACGGACCCAAATATCCTCTGGCCAGACCCCTGTACTATCTTCTTTTTCTTTCTTTGTAGTTCGGACGTTGACATTTTGCGGAAGTACGGGATGGAATTTCGGTCTGAAACTTCAATCTGAACAGATCAATGTTGATCTGTTCAGCTTTTTGAAACTACCATATATCGTAAAGTAGCTCCATATTTTTTTGTAAAAACATCATTGTTATCTCAAAATGGAATTTTTGTGCATTTTAGGTTGCAAATAGTTACTCCTACTTAATGTTGCAGGTTACTTTTGACCTACAGTTGAACTCTCTTGATACGATCACATTTAAGGCGTCTAGGAGGGCTTGACACCTTTGAAATATCGATTTTTCAATTCTTATGCTATTACAAAGCCACACTATTTCTACACATTTTAAAATAAACCGAGTTGAAATATTTGAATTTTTAAGAGAGTTATGCTGTTTTTTTATAAAACAATGTTTGTTTCGGTTTGAATGTCGTCTGCTAATTTTCTTCTTTGATTTATGCATTATTTTTAATATTTCATCGCAATTTTTCAAATATTTTAACTGAAAGTAGCAAAGGAACAACTAAACATCTGATAAGACTTGTTTACTATTCCACATTCGCTGGCGATACGATGTGAGCACGTTTTTTGAATCGAGATCTCAGTTTTATTTTGCGAGTTTTCGGTGTGTATTTTTTCTTTGATTTACGAAGACAGTTGTATCTCCTGGTTAAACTCATGGATACATCAAATAAAACGAAAAGGAAATCCGGCACAAGGCCAAGGAAACATAAATTCAAAGGAAATAGATTTACTGTTGCTAAAAGTCAATCGGAAAATACTGAACTTCGTGCATCGGCGAAAAAAATTTCGTCTGCTAAAAGCAAGCAGTATGAGAAAACAACAACATCTTTTGATGGCTACAGACTTGTTGATATTTCCTCGTTTTTTAAGGAAATTACTGATTATACATGCTGCAAAACATGTGGTGGTGAAATTAATATAAAGGAGGTTTTGATCATAGGATTGTCTTCTAAATTTGAAATCTCACGCAGTAACTGTGAACAATTATCGACTTTCAGAAGTTGCCCAATGCTTGCTAAACAAAAAAATGTGGCTGAGATCAATAGAAGAGCTGTGTATGCTATGCGTTGCATTGGTCAAGGATATGCAAGCCTTTCAAAGTTCTGCTCCATTATGGATTTACCTCGTCAATGAAAACAGCAGCAGAAGAACAATTACGTGCAACTGTGGACCAAGATGCACATGATCCTACAACGACAGTCGAAGCAGTTTCGCCATCCCTGAAAATAGCTGTCTGGTGATGGAACCTGGAAAACCAGGGGACACTTGTCGAAAATTGGAGTTTGTTCTGTTGGCGATCTGACAGGAAAAGTGCTAAACGCTGAAGTTTTATTTAAGTATTGCAAAAGCTGCGACATGTGGAAAGACAGAACAAATAGCATCGAATACCAATCATGGTATAAATCCTATGCAGAGAAATGCGTAAAAAACCATAGCGGGTCTTCTGCATCGATGGAAGTTGAAGGGATGAAACGCATTTTCTCGAGGTCGATAGCCGACAGAAATGTAATGTACGCTAAGTACATAGGCGATGGTGATTCCTCAACTTTTCTTTCCCTTAGTGAAGCAAAACCCTATGGGGACGATGTACTTATTGAAAAAATTGAATGCGTCGGACATGTGCAGAAGAGAATGGGCAGTAAACTACGAAAGTTGAAAAGTAAAACGAAGTGTAAACTGTCAGATGGCAAACCACTTGGTGGACGAGGTAGGCTGACAGATGCTTTAGTAAACCAACATGCGAATGGCAGTATGGGCTATTTTTTATCATAAAAGAGCCACAGATGAAAATCCGTCACATGATTATTGCCCTAAAGGTTCATCTTCTTGGTGCAAATACCAGAAGGCTGTCGCTAATGGAACCGCAGATAAATTCAAGCATTCAAAATCAGTTCCAGCACCAGTTATGGACTGTATCAAAAAGGTCTTTTTAAATTTGTCAGCTCCAGCACTATTACGCCGTTGTTTAGGCGGTAAAACACAGAATGCCAACGAATCCTTGAATTCCGTGATTTGGAAATTTTGCCCTAAGACTTCCGGTTGCAGCAGAATGAATGTTGCAGTTGAATGTTGAAATAGCTACAAATGAAGCGATTTTGGCCTACAACGAAGGAAATTTTGCTCATTTAGAAGTAATGAAGCTACTTGAACTGCCATTTAGTAGATTTGTTATCGCTGCTGCGAAAGCTGCCGATCTTCGACGTGTGAAAGACTGCGAGCGACAGAGCAAAGTCAGCATTTTAGAAGCTCGGAGAGCTAAAAGAAAAAAAATAATAGTGCAATCATGCAAGGAAAATGAACAAGAGGACACAACTTATGCTTCAGGAGCCTTTAAAACCAATAAGGATGGTCTCAGGTGTGTAATTTGATAATATTTCTAAAATTTTACTTTGTTTGCGTTTTTCTCGAAATGCCGTTTTTCCACCTTCCGCGCAACATATTTAAAATACCGTTGCACGGAATGTCATGAAATTTTGCATCAAGTATAAACACATATTGATGCATAATTTCTACTATTTTTATGTCAATATAACAAGTTTTTTAAATAATAATTTTATTGTGCCGCATTTATTTCTAAAAATCACAAGTAATGACATGACCCCCCCCCCCTAAAAAATTTCCTTCTGAGAGGCAGATTTTTGTAATAGTAGGTTTTTGTCTACAAGATCTAATAATTGAAAAAAAAAAAAAAATACATTCCTAAGTGTATTTAAAATTAAATTTATCTTGCGCGCAACATGCACATATACACTGGTGTGCAAAAATTAAGGACGAAGTCGAAAAATTAGCATATCAGCTGAACGAAGAGGCAGAGCGGACAGAAAGACCAATCAGAAGATTAAGTAAGGTAGTACATGCGCAGATATGCAGGCAGACGTAATGGGGGAGTGTCTGAGTGGTATAAAGCATGTTGTCAGTGTAAGATTAGTATTTCTGGCAAAGAGATTGAACGCCGTATAGCAGTTTAAATCACACCGAGTTGCTGCCTCAGCGAGAAATGGAGAATAATCAATCTGTTAGACGACATCTGGATGCTTTTACCCGAGGTCGAATCATTGGGAAGTTGGAGGAAGGTCGCAGTGTGACAAGTGTGGCTGCAGAGTTCGGAATTGCTCACAGCATCGTTTCACGACTTTGGAGACAATTTCAAACTACAGGAACAGCTATCCGGGGGTTCAGTAGTGGTCGTCCACGAGGAACCACACCCGCAGATGACCGGTATATTGTCTTACAGGCCAGAAGAAACAGGCGGCAGACAGCGGGAGAAATCGTTAGACACAAGACACAGGCGACTGAACGACCGATATCGCGTTTTACCGTGGCCAGAAGACTGCACGGTGGTGGTCTGTTTGCACGACGCCCTATACGGTGTGTACCTCTAACGCTTGCCCATCGGAGAAGGCGTTTTCTGTGGTGCCGGGAACACCGGAATTGGAGAGACAATGAATGGGGACGAGTACTCTTTACAGATGAGAGCAGATTCAGTCTGAGTAGCAATTCTCATCGCATACTCATCTGGAGAGAGCAGGGAAGCCGCAATCATCTCTCGAACATCATTGAAAGGAACAGGTATGGAGGTCGCGGTGTTCTCGTTTGGGGAGGCATCATGCTTGGTAGTCGTACAGACCTTCACATCTTCGACGCAGGTTCAGTCAACGGGACCCGTTATTGTAACGAGATTCTTCTTCCATATGTGCGTCTTTTTAGAGGCGCTATGGGTCCGCAGTTCCTTTTCAAGGACGACAATGCACCATGTCGTCGCACCATAGCTGCCGAACAGCTCTTAGAGAGTGAGGATATTGAACGTATGGATTGGCCGGCACGATCTCCGGATCTCAATCCCATCGAGCATGTATGGGATTTTCTAGGCAGACGCTTGGCAGCTCGTACCTTACCACCAGTAACGATTCGGGAGCTTCGATTGGCGCTGCAAGACGAATGGGCAGCAATGCCTCAACAACTCATTGACACCCTCATTCTCAGCATGGGCAGACGCTGTGAAACCTGCCTAGCAGTCGGGGGAGATCATATCCCCTACTAAAGACCGGATGTTTCTTGCTGGACACCCACCACAGGGATGTTTCAGCCTTCAGTCGCATTACGCTCCATGATACTTTTTTAATAAAGCTTCTTTTTATCCCTCTGATTTCTCTTTTAGTAAGTGTTGCTTACATTACACATGTCCATACGTATTGGGGATCTTACGGTATTAAATGTGTTGATTTGGAAAGCTTTTGTACAAAGTTATATTGAAAAAACCGTCTCGTCCTTAATTTTTGCACACCAGTGTATGTCTCATTGACTTCAGCATATAAAGATTAAAAATATTTAAAAAATACTTTATGTAGTGTTTCAAAGTTTGTCAATTTTTTATTATTAAGCTACAAATAGTGATTTATGTGTGTACCAAAAATCTAGTTGATACTCCCAATAGAACATTTATATGATTTTTAAAAAAAAATGCTTACAAATCTCGATTTCGAAGACTTCAAGCCCTCCCAGAGGCCTAAATACGAAATCATGGATAAAACATTTTGTTGGTAAGTTTGATTTGCTATCTAATGAAATTACGAATTTCTCGCATAATAAGTTCAATAAACAAAGTATCGAATGAGACATCCAAAAATTTTTAACCTCTTTATTCAATGTTCGTATTTGTACACTAATTTTCCTTTTTGGAAATTATTCATCATTTTGTTAGGTAATAGAAGCAGGTGCGTGTATAGAAATGTTAGGGCCTTTTGGTCCTTACATATATTTTACCCTATTTCTGGCTCCCTTCAGGCTCGGGCCTGGGTCAACAGGTGAACCCCCCCCCCCCCCGTGCACGCCCCTGAGTGAAGTCCTATTGTGTATCGAGAAGAAAATATTAAATTTGTTCAGCCGTGAACATGTCAATTTACTCTGAGATAAAACTGTTCGTCTTCCTTTACAACCTATTCCGCGAATCTGTATTATCATCTTCCTTTTTCAATACAGTCGAGTCCCGACTTACGCGGGATGAAGGACAAACTTTAGATGAAGGTGAGATTATATTTCATGAACTTTTATATTTAAAATGAAAAAAAAAGGTATAAATGAAAGATGCTGAGTGGTTATTTGATGTACTAGACTAGTTTGTTGCGGGAACTTGGGCTGTCAGTGATGCTTAAGGGGATGTAATAACATTCACGGAATCAATATTTAGTATCCAATAACAGAACTGATACTTCCTTCCAAAAATTTCGTGCTGTTGTCGAAAAATTTGCGTTAGCACTAAAAGTCGTTACACGTGAAAAATTCGCGTTATATCAATTTCGCGAAAGTCGAATCGCGTTGTTGCGGGAGTCCACTGTGTTCTCAAATAACGTTCATTTATGAGACATAAGTGATTTTTTTCTGAATGTACTACTAGTTAGATCACAATGTGTGTATTAGTAGATAGTAACATTTTAAAATATATGTAAGGATTTGTTCGTTTTTTCACAAAATAACAGCTAATGCGAACCAAATTCGTATTTTTTAGCATTTCTTATTAACAGAGTTCAACTGTATTTATTTCTAGAAATATGAAAATTAATATGTATGCATTTTTTAACAAAATTTTTCTATAACTCCAAAAATAATTCAATTCCATTTTTTATGGCAAAACATTGCGTGTACCTTATACTCTTAAATAATGTTCCTTAATTTCTTAAAATGAAAACAAAAAAAGGTTAATAAAGAAAATATGAAATTTTGATAATTTCTTTCTAATCAAAATATTTAATTAGTGTTATAAAAAATGTTATACTAAGTAGGATTGTCGAGATTCATCTCTTTTTTTTAATAGACACTCATAAATGTTGAGTTTAGATCAGCCGGTTGGTTGGTTTGTTTATTTATTTTTTATGGCGCAAGAGCCCTTCAGGGCTATACTGCGCCTAACGTTTTTTTGGAATAAAATATATAGATAAGTATAAGAGTAAGCGTGTTTTCAGGTGAATGGTATAAACATAGGTAGTGTAAAATAAGTAATAGAAAACAAGTAGACATTAAAAACATTTAAATAACGTATGAAATAATATGTTGGATAAAAAACCTTGAATAGCAAGAAAAAGACAAATCACATTTTAACGGCACAAACATTAAATTAAAAGGGAGAATCCAATCTCCTGGAGGAAGGAATATAAATTGCGATGGGGTGGGTCCCTAAGCAACTCCTTCAAACAGGGGTTAAAATTATTAAAATATTTAAAACGCGTTTGGTTAAAATTAGGGCAGTTACTTAAAATATTTAACACTGTCTGATTCACATTACATGTAATGCACGTTGGAGCTGGTTCGCGACATAAGAGGTATTTTTGAGTGAACCTTGTGTGACCAATGCGAAGTCGAGCAAACAATACTTGTTGTTTCCCGGTAAGTTGTAAAGATGTGAAACCTTTAGCCGAGGGCTGGATGGAATGTAATTTATTTTGTGTTTCAAGATTCCAGGTCCGCTGCCAATGCGTGTTAAGACATTCAGAAATTACGTTTTTAATGTCATCAAAAGGGACAGTGTCATAAACTAGGATACTTGCGGCTCTGGCAGCTGAATCGGCTGCTTCATTGCCTGCAATTCCCACATGACCAGGGACCCAACAGAAGAGAATATGAAATTGGTTTTTTTTTTATAAGATTTTTGTATAAATGATATGACTGCAGGACTATAGGGTGGTTGTTATTGTTGCAGTGAGTGATGGCTTCCACTGAACTCTTTGAGTCAGTGTACATCACCCATTTTTTGTAATTGGATTGGATTATGGATTGGAGAGATGTAGATATGGCTTTTATTTCTGAAGTAAATACAGAGCAAGATGGGTTTAATTTTATTGCCGTAACGTGACCATCCACTATTGTAGAAAAGCCGACGTGATCGTTTGCTTTTGATCCGTCAGTGAAATGACATGGTAATCAGAATATTTGCATTTTGTATCAGAAAATATTTGCTGGTAAGCAGCATTAGAGGTAGTTTTTTTAGGGAATTTAGCGAGGTCATTGATGGTTGATATATTTACTTCGCACCATGGTTCAATTAGTTCTATTGTATTGAGAGTACTGAAATCTGACAGCTGCAAATCTAAGAGCACCTGGCGCATTCGGATCCCAAACGTTGGGGTTGCAGAAGGGCGATGAAGAAATAAGACAACATTAGACGGAATTAAAATATGAAGGTGTAAAGGGTGATCAGTGTAAGGTTTTGTTTTGAAGTAGAAGTTTGAGGCGTCTATTGTTTAAAGATTGTTCATGAGCAAGAATATGAAGACTGTTGATAGGTGAGGTTCGGAAAGCTCTTGTGCAGATGCGCAGTCACTGATTGTGGATTGGATCTAGAACTTTCAGATAGCTTTTTTGCCGTGGAGCCATAAATTTGGCATCCATAATCAAGTTTTGAGCGTATTAGACCATAAATTTGGCATCCATATCAAGTTTTGAGCGTATAAGAGCCCTGTATATTCTTAACAGAGACTCTGTATCAGCACCCCAAGAAGTGTTCGCTAAGATTTTAAGGATATTTAATTTCAGTAAACATTTCTTTTTTAACTCTTGTACATGCGGTATAAATTTAAGTTTATTACCAAGTGTGAGACCAAGGAATTTTCCTTGGTCTTTTACAGCTATTGGTTGATTGTTAAGGAGAAGACTTGGATCAGGGTGAAGCCCTCTTTTACGGCAGAAGTGGATGCAGAAGGTTTTTTGAGCAGAGAAAGTGAAGCCATTTTCCTCTGCCCATTGTGATACTTTATTTATAGCGATTTGAAGTTGTCTTTCAATGATACTCATGTTGTTCGATGAAGAGAAAGAAATTTGAAAGTCGTCAACGAACATGGTACCCTTGACAACGGGAGGCAGTTGTTCGATTAAGTTGTTGATTGCTATTACAAAAAGAGTTACGCTTAGCACACTTCCCTGGGGAACTCCTTCTTACTGGATGAAGGTATCTGACAGAACAGACTTGACACGTACGCGAAAAGTTCGATCTCTTAGAAAATTAGAGAGAAAGATGGGAAGATTACCTCGTAACCCATACTCGTGCAGGGTTTTGAGGATGCCATATCTCCAGGTACGGTCATATGCTTTTTCGATGTCAAAAAATACGCTCACAAGATGTTTTCGTTTGAGAAATGCTTCTCTTATTGATGTTTCGAGAAGCAGTAGGTTGTCTATGGTACATCTGCCGCGCCTGAATTCACTTTGATATGAAGTTAGCAGATGGTACGACTCCAAAATGTACATCAGCCTTTCGTTTACCATACGTTCCATTACTTTACAAAGGCAGCTTGTGAAAGCTATAGGTCTGTAACTCTCGGGTTAATCAGATTGTTTGTTTGGTTTAAGAATAGGAATTACTATTGCTTGGCCCCAGAATTTGGGGAATATGTACTCAGAATAAATTCTATTAAATAGTCTCAGAATATTTTCTAATGAAGACCTGCTTAGGTTTTTTAACATACTATTGTGTATTTCATCAGGGTCAGGTGATGTGTTTTTTGATTTTTGTAAAGCAATATCTAGTTGTTGAAATGTAAATTTTGTGTTGTATTGATGAAAAATGTTTGAATTAAAATCTAGAACTCTTTGTTCCTTGCGTGATTTGATAGTTAAAAATTTTGAGCAGTAGTTATTTGCACTGGAGACTTCTGCTAAATGAGTCGCCAGGCAGTCAGCCACCTCTTTGTGATCCGACAAAAGTTGACCATTTTTCTCCAGAATGGGAGCACAAGACGTATTGTAGTTACCAGAAATTTTTTTCATTTTACCCCACACTGACTTAGATGGGGTGGACGTCGTGATTGTGCTGACATAGGCCTGCCACGAGTTCCGCTGGCTTTTCCGTCGAATCCTCCGAGCTTCAGCACGAGCTCGTTTAAGTGCCACAAGATTTTGTCTAGTCGGATACCGACGAAAAGTGCTCC
Organism: Uloborus diversus; assembly: GCF_026930045.1. NCBI lineage: Eukaryota > Metazoa > Arthropoda > Arachnida > Araneae > Uloboridae > Uloborus > Uloborus diversus. The sequence continues at coordinate 51,115,462 of NC_072739.1, read as the reverse complement.
ATGCTTTTCTTTGTGCCTTATGAGCCTCCTGACAATCAAAGTTCCACCAAGGCTTAGGAAATTTGATCCTACCCTTAGTGGTTCTTGGAATTGCAACGTTCGCTGCCGTCAATATTATGTCGGTTACTCGGCTTACGGTTACATCGATATCAATATCAGTCACGTCTTCTGATTTAATTTCTGCCAACTGGGTAAATGCTGCCCAATCAGCTCGATCAATGCGAAGTTGGGCTTCCTGATGCTGCTGATAGCCGCAACGTCCAGTAGAGGTTATCCTGATCGGAAAATGGAAACTTGTGTAGAGACCACCCTCCACCTGGAAATCCCAACGTGGCAGAAAAGAAGGTGAACATATTACGAGATCGATGGCGTGGTAGGTCTGGGTAGGAAGATGAAAATAAGTGTTTTCACCGTTGTTAAGAATGCAAAGCTCATTGTCTTCGATAAAATTTTCTATTGTTAAACCTCTACTGTTGGAGTCGGGACTCCCCCAGAGAGGATTATGGCCATTGAAATCCCTAAAGATGACGTATGGGGGAGGAAGTTGATCTACAAGTTTTTGCAATTCCACGCCTGTCAAGTCGTAAGAAGGTGGAATATATACAGAACAAATTGTAAACAGCGAGTGAAGGTGAACGCGCGCAGCTACTGCTTGCAGGGATGTGTTGATATTGAGCTGGCTAGATGCATAATCATTAGCGATTAGCAAAGCCACTCCTCCATAACGACGGTCACCTGACAAGCAGTCCTTGCAAGCCCTTGTCGAAACCTTTCAACCTCGGTTTATCAGTGGGCTATAGGAATGTTTCCTGCAGACAGAATATGGCCGGTTGGTGATATTCGATAAGATCTTTTATGTCCGTGACATTATGCGAGTAACTCTGACAATTCGAAGAAACAATGCTCAGGGACATGCAGAAAAAAGGAAGGAGGAACGGCCGGAAGAAGGGAGAGCGGCTCATGAAGGAGGATGATCCGTCCACCCTTCATCGTCGGATGGTGGAAGATTTTCAAATTCAACATCCTCGTCTTCCTCTTGGGGAGGAAGTAGTTGGGATTTAGTGAATTTGACTTTTTTGCTGGAAAGCAAAACGTCCTCCTTTTTAAAATTGTGATATTTTGGGGGCCTCTGTTTAGTGGCCACCCTAATTTTAGCGCGTGTTTGCTTATTTTCTTTTTTTCAATAAGTTTTTTCGAATTCTGTGCGATTGGAATGTTTTCATTAACAGTAACAGATACAGTATTTGTTTTTTTGTTTTTGTTGCTGATTTTGATTAGTTTTCTTAAAAGAAGATTTTGGACTATTAATTTGTTTATATGATTTGGTTGTGTTTACGGTTTTTGGATTAGTTGAAGTTTCAGTTTGGGCATCTGTTTGTGTGCTTGCAGATTTAAATACCTTTTTGATGGCTGCTGCATATGAAAGGCCTGTTTTTGGTGTGCGAGATTCAAACAGTTTTCTTGCGTCTGGATAGGATATTTTTTGTGTTGTTTTAATCACCTGAATTTCTTTTTCTGAGATCCATTTTAAGCATGATCTGGAGTACGAAGGATGTTCCCCCTTGCAGTTTACGCATTTGTAGGTCTTAGAACATGTATTACTGTCGTGACCGGGCTCTGCACACCTGGCACAGGTGTCAGTACCACGGCACGAGTGTTTCGAATGTGCAAACCGCTGGCATTTAAAGCACCGGAGCGGGTTCGAGATATATGGCCTAACTGGGCAAGAGAGGTAGCCAGCTTTAACACGTGGCGAGAGGAAGGGTGTGTTAAATGTGAAAATGACATGTTTGGTGTTTATCATTTCGCCATTGCGTTTTATAGTAATCCTTTTTACTGCACTCACGTTTTGGTCCTTCATTCCCTCCAAGATTTCCTCCTCGGGTGTAAAGAGGAGGTCAGGTTCCGAAATTCTCCCTTTTGAAAAATTAAGAGTTTTGTGTTCTGTTACAGTGACAAGATATGAGCCAATTTGTTTTATATCCATTATTTGTTTTATTTGTTTGCTGTCTTTTATTTCAACTAAAAGTTCGCCGTTGCGTAACTTTTTAACAGATTGATATTCACTAATTAAATGCGTTAAGGCTTTGTTTATTAAAAATGGAGAAACTTTAGTTCGATTTAAATTTGGATCATTGCGCTTTATTATGAAAAATTTTGCAGCATTTAACGATACGTTCTGACGCTCCCCACAAGGGGGAGAAGTGTTCTTTGTGTTTATATCCATAAAAAAACCAGAGAACTAGGGGGAAAAGTGGGGTCTAGCCCCTGTGTAGCCCCCCTACACAGAGGTAAGGCTGCGTACGACAGGGTTCGCCTGCTATCCCTGAAGACTCCCGTTTGAGGCACCGACTACCACCGGTACCACGCATACATCGGAACGGTTGACACACCTTGGCTTAGGGGTTTTCGTCCGAATTTGGTAAGTGTGATGAGGGAAGGAAGGAGACAAAAGTCCCTTCCAGCCGATATTCTGTTTGAGCAACTGGGGGTTCACGACTCCTCCCAAGAGCTCGCCCCCCCCCACCATCACGGCAAGGTAAACGGACACCGGGGGGGGGGGGCGGGGGTAGCTCAGCCAGAAGTAGAATATCCCAGCTACGACATTACTGAATCATCGCAAGATGAAATTGGAATTTATATGCCAACAGAAGGAAGTTTAGTAATGGATCGGGAAAGTGACGAAGAAGTTACCACCAACAATAAAAGAAAGGAAACTGAAAGTCCGGCTCCTTCCTCAAGCAAAAATTTAAAAGCACGGGAAAGAGTTTTGAAGGAATTATAAGAAAATAGCTTGGAGAGAACAATAAGCATAAAATCTTTCCGGAGTGAACAGAACGAAAAAGATACCATTGATGATTTTTGTAAATCTGTAGCTTCAAGCCTCAAAACTTTGCCATACAATCTAATGCTAATCGCAAAGCAAGAAATATTTTCTGTTATGGCTAAATACGAAATACAGGCTCTTAATGAAAATAACTTTTTTTTTCTATTGTTAAAATATCTTGTTTTATTTAGTGGGGTGAGGTAGCTAAAAACAGTTTCAGTTCTGGCTACCAGTGCGCTCTTTTGGATTCAAATAGCACAAGGGTAGAAGAGTCCAAAAAGGCTGGGACACAAATTTTTCTGGCCTTCTAGTGGCGTTGATGACGTCATCAACACGGCCACCAAGCATTGTGTTGCGAGTCTCCATTTCCCTATTTGTATTTTGATATTAACGTATATTATTAGTGACTCTTAATCAGGAGAAAACGTGCTTTTTAACGATATATTTAACATTATCATTAAAGTTCAAAAAACGAGAAATTTGCAAGTTCTTCTAAAAACTTGATTTTTATTTTTTGAGACATTCTGCAAAAATCCGGTATATGCAACTGAACATGTGTACTTTACTTTTTGTTCGTCAAAAAATTACCTTCTGAATCGTTTATGTAACTTTCATTATATTGCAAACAGTTTCTATTAACAAAACGATATAGAATAGTACATGAAGCCAATATGGAACAGTGAAATTAATACTGGTCCCAAAAAGTAATAGACTGACTTCAATAATGCTCGAGTAACAAATGTAATTATTGTAATTTTTGATGTATATGTAAATAAGTTATAGCTTTCTTAGGGGTATTTGTAGGATTGGTTTCAAACAATTGATACAAGAAAACAAAATAATGTACACTATTATCCAGAATCAACAATACATTGTCAAAAACAAAAATGTAAGACACCTAAATAAAATAACATCTTGCTTATATATGCAATAATGACAGAAGTTAAAATAACTTATAAGGCACAAATTAGCAGGAAAACTGTGTACACGTGTTTCAGGGTTACAAGGAATGCTTTTCAATGCTAAAGATGTGAGCTTTTATGGAAGAAAAGACATCCGAGAAAAGTTTTGTAGGATGGGTGAAAAAGGGGTTCCTTGTAACCCTGAAACTCTTAACACTCCGTCGGGCGCAATATGTTGTAGAACATGATCGGGCGCATTGAGCCTGGGAAGCACACTTTGATCTACTGATCTTTTCTACGCATGTTCATTTTCTTACGAAAATAATGTCAACTACAAACACCAAAGAAGAGAAATAAAAGTTTTTCATGATTCTCGAATGTAACAAGTTTATTTGAGAAAATGAATATACATTTTTCCATAAGCTATTGAGGGCGCGTGGCTAACTAAAGAATTCGAGGTGTGCCTAATAGATCAGTTGCGCCCGACGGAGTGTTAAGCAATTCTTATGTGTCAATGAAAACAAAACACAATTGTTCCAGTTGCTAGATAAGAAAATGGTGGGAGACCAGTATCCGGGAAAAATTTTCATCTGTACTTATGATAACCGAGTCCTGACTCCTGACGTCAACAACAATGGATGCTTCAAGCATTTCTCAATCCTGAAATTAAGAACCAGATGGCCGCATACTTCTCCATGTTCAGCATGCAGTAGAGTGTGGATATACTCGCATTCTAATACGAACTGTGGAATCAGATGTATTCGTTATTTCGATATCCCTGTTCCCACAAATACAAGGTATTAAAGAACTATAGATAAAGTATGGTTTAGGAAAATACAGAAAACACAAATGTTATGCACAGACATGTGATTTTTCCGTACTTTCAGTACTATTGAAAAGTAAAAACTTATTTTCGGAGAAAATCCGTACCCCCCCCCCCCCCACAGTTAAAGGAACAAAAAAATTCTTTCCGAGCAAGCTTTTGTTCAGTTCCGTAAGCTAGAATGCTTTATTGCGCATCATCAGTTGATCCGCTACTTAACCGACGGGTTTCAGCGTTTTCCTGCGCTGTGGTTGGAACTTCATTCAAATATATTGCATGATGCTTACTGCGCGTCGTTCTGCTCACCATCGGTTGATCGGCTACTTAACCAACGGATTTCCGCGTTTTCCTGCGCTATGATTGGTTTAACTCGATTCCATCGATTTAACTCGAAGTGGAGAATCTTATCAATACATCCACAATGCGACAAAAAATTTTTTGCCAGTCCTTTCAGTTTTTTGCTGAAGGTTTTTTCATTGTTTGAACAACGACTTTAAGTTGTTCAAATCAATGAAACATGTGCCCTCCAATTTATTTTATTATTGATTACAAATTTATCACATATGTCAAACAATTAAAACTGGCAAGGTGCCAGTTTTAAGAAATAAATTTGAGGACATATGTTCATTTTTGGGCATTAAATACTCAATGCCATCACGCTATGTACCACACAGATGGCTCAGTTGCTATGATGTGACTGTAGAGACATTGAGAATGTGGAAAGGATTCATACTTTTTTATTATTCTTACTTGAATAGTGACGATAGAACCACATATAATGCTATAATGATAACTGTGTACAAAAAGTGTGATGTAAAATTAAAAAATGATAAATATATTCAACTAAAGCAAATTCAAAAATCTCTCTCTGAAAGGTAACCAACAACAGCCGAATGTAAGCAGCGTAGATCTCGAATTATTAATCAGTTGTTCTAAGAAAGGAAGAAAACACTACTAATAATGCAATTGTATTCAGCTGTGTTACCAATGTTCATGAAATGTGTTAGTTTGTTTGAAAATAAGGAACCAATGATCCACAATCTGAATGATCAGCAATTACTTGTTTTTAAGCAATTATTATGTTGCTGCATTAAACCGGAGATAATTAATAAATATAAAAGTGGTGAAGAACTTAAAGCTCTTCAACTGAAGAAAAAGCACCTCATGAAACCCAAGGGCATGTTTATAGGCACTCAAGCTTTAGACACCTTAAAACGATGCAATCATACCCTTACTGATGATTTTTTAAACAGACTGGGAGATGCTTACTTCACTTGAAGCATTTATTTGAAAAACAAGCTTCCACTCTCAAACGAGGTATTAATTTGTGCCACTGCCCTTGATCCTGAACAGAAAGGTCGTAGTGTAACTATCAGAATATTAGAACAACTACGTAATCTAATTCTTAATGTTCTGTGTCAGGAAGATATTGATAAATACCTGCAAGAAGTGAGGAGTTATCAGGTTGACGATTACCTTCCAACTGCTGAGACACCTATTCGAATTGATGAATGGTGGACTCAAGTATTTGAAACAAATAGATATCCATCACTTGAAAAGATAGTGAAAGCCATGTTAAGTATTTTTCATGGGCCCAAAGTAGAAGGAACGTTTAGTACCATGAATGACATTATTGACAGAAGACCAGGGAGGATGGGAATCAAAACGTATAATGCTATCCAGACGGTGAAACACAGCCTTAAATCCAAAAAGTAAATGGCTGTAGAGTATTTTCACCGTGAAGACATACGTGATGGGTCTATAAATTTATCATTGTGTAGAAATATGAAGATGGTTAGGGCAAAGTACAGACTTGGAAAGTTAATTCATAGTGAAAAGAAAAAAATGAAAATGATTCAATCCAACTTGAATCAAAAACTTGTGGAAAACATGTATTAGTTCAAGAAGCGCGTAATTCTTTTCAGAATCACCAGACAAAAAATGTGTCGTCTTAAGTAAAATTGCACCAAGTCAAACAAAAATGTAATGATAATGTTGATTCCTACACATTGATATAAGGAAATCTTGCTATAATCATATTTCGAACGGCAAAAAACAAACAGGGCCCATTGAAAAAACGCATAGAGCAATGGAAAATGGCTTTTTGCTAAAAGTTCAGGAAATGCCAAAGAAAATAAATAAAGTTTTAATGATTATTTTTGTCTTTAATGAGTTTTGTATTATTAAATTTCGTTACATAAAATATATATTAAGGAAAGTATATTAGCCTAGGTAAGTCTTGTACAATGTATATTGATAATCTATTACAAAAACTTAAATTTTAACTGCACTGTTACCAGGGTTTGATTTCTATTGTATCATTCTTGGCTGTTTTTTTTTAAATGAATCTATTACAAAATTAGATGAAATACATGTTTCTTATTTATATAAGTTCTGCAGAATGTATGGCTCCTGCACTTTTTATACGATATTAAACTCTAACTGTAAGAACTCAAAGCAAAAGTAAATTATGTAATGTGTAATTTAACTTATTCAATATTTTTAAATTCTTTAACTCTAACATTTAACACTAGAAATCTTCCTGGAAAATTTAAATTACAAGTTCTTTTCTTTTTTGGTCAGTATTATCTTTTTTCTTGATTTTGGGTTCCTCCTAGTGTGTTTATAGTCTTGTCAGTTATTTAAAAAATTAGCTAATTTATTAATGACTGAAATTCCTCAGGTCTTTTTTGATTGTTTTGAAATGTTCATGCTTTTTTAATATACTGTAGTATGTTATATCAGTTTTTATTTGACGTACAATGGTATGTGATGACGCCGTGGTATTTCAGTATTTTTTTCCTTCAGTGTGTCACATGTCTGTAATTTAACATCATGCAATACTTGATTTATGTGTACCCTTTTTCAGTTTAGTATAATTGTTGACTTTAACACTTGTTCCTCATAAACTTGTTCTCTCCACCATATTATCACATTTCATTTTTCAATAATTACATCAAAGCCTTCAATAGAAAAGTGTTGAAAACTGCATATGTCTGTAGCAATTTTGCCCATTTTATTTCATATTTATATACAAATTCATCATTTATTCACATTTTACTATTTTTCCAAAATATCCTGTTTTTGGTTATTAATCCGGGCCTAGGTCAAATATTTACCTACCCACTGGGGATTTAACCGATCCACATCACCGGTCGCAAAGTTAGAATTGAAACATTTTTTCCTTGAAGTATTCTTCAACATTTAGTGTGTGCTTATTCTGTTTGTTGCGTTTGATATGGAAGCTCTTTCTCGCACTAACGTATCATATAAATACTATTACTTAAATATATATATGATGCATTCATAAAATGTTTTTATTACAGTTTCTGACAGCAATAGGATTTTTTGCGGAGGGCAGCTATCAGAGGGCTGTCGGCATGGACTTATTTTTGGCCGGAAGTAAACCTACTGTTTCACAGAGCGTAAGAGTTGTGTCTGAGCACCTTATCAAATATCTGCTTCCCAAAATGAGTTACTTCCCTGCTTCTGACGAAGAAATCAGTGAAATTAAAGCAGGTTTCTACAATGCAACTGGTTTTCCTGGAGTGATTGGGGCAATTGATTGCACACATATTGAGACTATTGCTCCAAACAAGAAGCACCAAAATAGTTCGGCATATTTTTATCGGAAGGGTATTTTTCTTATCAATGTGCAGCTGGTAAGAGAATGAGATATTTCTTTTGGAATCATATCATTTTTAATTGTTCCAATTGTTAATTGTTTGATTCTGCATTACAATTTGCTTCCTAATTGTATGGCATTAACATTCAGTGTTATAAATCCATAAAAAATCCTTCTGGTCCTTGTGATCAGTCAACATGAATATCTATTGGTCTGCAGACAATATCACGGTTCCGCTTGAAACTCATCGCTAAATATGATTCTGCCTATAAATATTTACACTTTATGAATACACTTTTTTAAGTTATTTGAAATGTAACTTTCATTTTCAGCTTTCAAAAAATTTTAACTAAAAATATAGAGATATACAGAGTGGAGCAGAGGGTATGGATCAGTTTTGAATGGGCCGGATCATATTTCTCATGAATTTTTATATCTTTTAATTAATTTATTGAATCATGATTAGTGTTTTCTTAAGCCGCGTGATTTCGGCTTTTCATGCATACCCCATTTGTTGTTACTTTATTCCAGGAAGTGATTCTTTTGCTTCCTAGTCTTCTTACCGTCACGTAATGGCACGCTTCGAATTTGTGTTTTTTTGCCCATTTAAATGCTCTGAAGATGTATATTTCGGCGTAATTAATGTTGGTAACTTATCATACTATTTTTATATGCATTAGTTGATGTTTTAATTGGGGGAAAATCTTATCTATCTCTGCTTTTATGTGTATGCCATGTGTTTCGAATGATTACGTTTTTATGCATTCTTTAAATTTTTTCGTGTATGCTTTGATTTGAAATTCGTGGCGGTGTAAAATTTCATATTTCCCTTTACGTGAGCGCTTACTTCATTTATCTCGCATACGTATTTGTTATTGTTTTCTTAGTTAATAGAGTGTGTTTCCGTTATATTCTATGATCTTGGCGCCGTCGTTTTTTGGCGATCTTTTGGCGTGGTTTCGTAAACTGGGATGGAGTTATGCTCATTGCAGCTCCGGACCTTGCATTTTGTATGGTGGAGGTTGTGTATGGTTGCCATGTTGTCATATTTACAGCCCTGGTAAATATGAATCGCCTAATTGGCGTCAGGATTTCGACATTGATTCGAGTTTTTGATTCCGTGCGAGAAGGTTGTATAATACTTCTCTCGCGCGAAGAAGGAATTAGCTTATCTCGCAGCCGACGCTGCGTTTGTTCTACCGCATTACCACGGCCAACGGTTCACCGTTAGCCTCCCTCCGCTTCACTGCCTTGACGCAACTGCGGACCCTCCCCCCACCCGTCGATGGCCTCGGCAAGCGATGGACTCCTAACGAGTGACTCACCCATCTCGGGGGACTCCATATTCTTCATGAAGCCCGATGCTACCAACGATCCGGCCAGCGAAGGCACCCCTCTGGAGGACACCTCGCAGGACTGGGTGAGTAAGGTCACTTCTTTTGCCCATGCTGTTGAGGAGGCCAAACTAAATTTTGCCCTAAAACCCCTTGCAGGGAAACTAAAAACTTGTAACAGACTTACCGAAGTTCAAAACTACAGGAATTATATTGAAAAATTCTTTAGAATAATTCACATCAACAAGATCGAACTCAGCAAAAGAGATCAAAAAGTAGCCTCCTATGCCGAAGAAGCCCTGGAAGTCGCTAAGGACAGGGAGTTATACCTTATCCGGCGTTCTTATGCCGATTTTAAAACGCAAAACGAAAACCTTATAAAGGAAAAAGAAGAACTAACTGCACAGCTTAATCTCGCCCTCACATCAATAAACTCCCTCAAAGAAGAAATGATTTCCCTAAAAACCCACTATGTAAATAACCCTAATTCTGCTAATGACAGGAAACGCACCCTCAGAAGTGATGAATCTGATGATGACATAAGCCATACTAGCATTCCTAAAACAATGGCCAAAATTCACCTCTCTGATACCCAAACTGATAAAGCTAACTCAATTTAGCTCAGAAATAGATTTAACGCCCTAAATGAAGAAATGGATCAGGACATCGAAACTGATGACTTCCCCACACTTGATACTAAGGCTACTGACAGCATTCCAAAATAACACAACCCCAACCCCCCACACAGCACCGCACCCTACCCACCCCCACCAAAGTCCAAGCTCCTGATACCCACCAAATCAACACTGATCTTAAACAACAAAAAGAACGAAAACAAAGGATCCCCAATATAACTATAGTCAATATCACAGACCCCACCCCAATGCTTAAAAAACTTGAAGACCTATGCGGCCAGCGGATTCGCGGCAGAATTTCGGGCCCGGACCTCATTGTCGAGTCCCCCACAGCCGACATACATAGAACCATTAGAAGCTATATTGATTCTGCAAATTTCCAATCTTTCACACGGCAACTGCCCAGTGAAAAGGAAATTAGGTCTGTAATCCGGGTACTCCCTATTTCCTACAACATCCAGGAGCTGGAATCAGAATTAGCCGAACTCGGTTTCTCTATTTCAAAATGCGTCCAGATGACCAGAGGTAGGGAAAGAACCCCAATGCCCCTCTTTTTTGTTCAGCTCCCCAAAAATGAGGATAACAAAAAGATCTCCAACTTACAAGCAATCTCATATTTCAAAATTAAAGTCGAGGCAATGAAACGCAAAGACGGCCCCACCCAGTGCTTCCGCTGTCAAAGACACGGACACTCCCTCCCACCTCTGCACAATTGAACCAAAGTGCATGAAATGTGGGGAAAACCACTGGTTTAGAGAATGCACCAAACCCACCTCCACCCCCCTAAATGTGCAAATTGCGCGGGAGCGCACCTTTCAAACTCTATTGAATGCACCAAACGACCCCAGCCTCGCAAGCCCCCCCCCCCCTCAAGAAAATATTTGGCAAAAAGAGAAGCCGAGTTCCGCTTAAAGCAAGCACTTTCAACCACCCCCACACCAACTAGCAATAATAACCACTTAAGCACACAAATTGCGGCCATGTTCTCATCTATAATCACCCAATTACAGACGCTTGCGCAAACAATCTACGCCACACTCATAAATAATCAATATGGCCAGCCATAGACACCTAAAAATTTTCACCTGGAATGCTGCCAGTCTCAACTTTAAGAAGCGATCCAAGCTAACTGATTTTATTATTCAAAATTCCCCCGACATCATTCTCGTGCAGGAAACCTTTTTGAAACCAAACAATTAATGCAAAATCCCAAATTTCACTTGTCATCGGACTGACCGAGTGACTGGTAGAGGAGGAGGTACTGCAATCTTCATCCGCAGAAATATCCCCCATTATATTAACTCCACTCAAACTACCAGTTACGAGAATACCAGAATCACGCTCGAACTCCGAAATAACTACAAGTTAACCATCTCCTCTATTTATATCCCACCGTCCAATACCATTATTGAAGCTGAGCTTAACGCCATCTGCACTACGAACCCTCATTTTATTTTCGCTGAGGATTTCAACGCAAAAAAATAAACTTTGGAGCGCAGGCTTACCCAATGCAAATGGAGATACTATCCACGACTTCTGCACTGAGAAAAACTATGACATCATCGCCCCCTCTAAGCCCACCCACTATTCCCTGGGAACCCCCACCACCATTGATTTTGCAATTTCCAACACCAGCTTACCTGTTATAACGGATGCAGTAGATAACCTCTCTTTGGATCACCTCCCGGTAATGCTCTTTTCGGTCTGGATTACAGCCTCCCTAAAGTCCAACTCACTGCCCCCGTCACTAACTGGAGGAAATTCCATTTCATCATGAGAAGTACCGTCCCTGGCAACCCCCCCCCCCCCTGTAGGACTACCCAGGAAATTGATCACGCTGTAGCCGATCTCTCCAACGCATTTAACCATGCGTATAATCTCTCAACGCACAATATCAATATTACCAATCAAAGATACTTCCTCTCCCCCTTCATAAAAGCCCTTATTGTGCGAAAAACAACCTACGCAGAGATCACCACCCTAACCTGATCCCGCCATCAAAACCCAAATTAATAAAATGCAAAAAGACATCCACTCCCTCATCGCAATTTATAACGATAACAGGTGGACAAACTATCTTGAAAATCTCAATCCTAAAAATTCTTCCCTTTATCGCCTAACTCGCTCTCTCAAAAATTCAAAGTCCCGCCCATTAAAGACTCCCAAGGCAACATCCACCAATCAGAGAGCGAGAAAACAAAAATCCTGGCAGATACGTTTGAAAATATTTTCAAACTTAATAATGATAACATCTGCCAGAGAAACAAAGAATATGTTACCAATTTTGTTGAAAACAAACTCAGAAACCCCGATAATGACGACCCCCCCCCCCTTCATCTCCCCCACCGATATTAGTAACATCATCAAAAAATTGAAACCCGGCAAGGCCCCGGGCGAAGACCAAATTACCAACAAGCAGTTTAAGTCAACACCTGTTAACGTTACAACTTGAATCACAAAAATCATTAACTCCTCCCTTAGATTACATTACTTCCCCACATCTTGGAAAAATGCACTAATTCTCCCGTTCTACAAGCCAGGAACTACAAACAGCCCCGATAACTTCAGGCCAATTAGCCTCCTAAGCAACCTTTCCAAGATCTTTGAGCATGTCATTAAAACACTCATTAACAACTACCTTGAAAACAACAACTTCATCCCTGACGAGCAATTCGGCTTCAGACCCGCACACAGCACGGTGCATCAGCTTGTCAGGGTATTTAACTACATTAATGATGGCTTAAACCATAAAAATTCTGTAATAGGCATCTTCCTCGACGTCGAAAAAGCACTTGACCGGGTGTGGCACGAAGGAGTCATCTTCAAACTAATGCATAATGATATTCCAAATTTCCTTATCCAAATCATCAATAACTTCCTGAAAGATAGAACCTTTCAAACCAAAATTAACTCCACCCTCTCCACTAAAAGAAGCATCCAAGCAGGCCTTGCGCAAGCTGTGTTCTCGCCCATGTCCTTTTTAATATTTTTTCATATGACTTCCCTATGGACAGCAGAGCTCTAACCGCCCTCTATGCAGATGATGTAGCGATAATCGTCAAAAATCCAAGCAGAGCTTTTGCTCACAAAATCGCTCAGCGTTACATTGACGAAATTGAACGGTGGTATACCAAATGGAGAATAAAAACCAATGAAAATAAAACCAACGTGGTTAGCTTCAAAAAAGGTGCTAAAAAACTCAACCCCAAACAAGTGAAAATAAATAACAAAAATATGCAGTACACCTTCTCGGCCAAATACCTCGGAATCATTCTCGATTACGGGCTCTATTTCCACTTGCACGCAGATAAATCACTAAAAACGCCAAAACAAAGCTTTACATGCTCAACCCTCTTCTTAACCGAGGTAGCAGCCATAGTATAAAAATAAAACTCTTGTCTATAAAATGATAATCAGACCAACGTTCCTCTATGGTGCGGTTTCGTGGGGGCAGGCTGCGAAAACTACTATTTGTAAAATTCAAAAACTGCAGAACAGAACTATCAGACAAATATTAGATGCGGCATGGTGGGAAAGAAACGTTGATCTGCACAACTTCCTAGACATTGACTCAGTCTCAGTCTACATCATTAAAACAGCTATAAAATTCTACTCCTCCCTCAATGCTCACAGTAACCAACTTATTTCATCTCAAGTAAACTTTGTCAATAGAGATGATAAATACCCATTCCCCGCTCACACCATGCTTTTAAATTATGAATCAATGAGCACTAAAAATCATCCCCAGCCAAATCCGCAGCTTGCCCTGCGTCAGCCAGGCAGGCTCTTTTTCCATGTTAGCATGTACTGCATATAGGCGCATATTTAATCAAGATCTCTTTATATTTCCTATTTTGTTTTCATTTTATTCATGATACTCATTTACTCAAGCTACCAGTTTTTTATCTCCTTTGCTGCTTTGCGTTTGCTAAGTCCAGAGAGAACGACCGGCTTGAGAAGCCCACGAATTCGCACCAATGAGGTTCTTTCCCTGCCAGTGGAGAGCTCTGCTCTCTCATGGCCCATCCCACTCCCCTTCTCCGGACCCGCGCTAATGAATCGTTTGGTCTCCTCTCACATTCACTACCTAAAGAGCATGGCAAAAGGACCTCACCGGTCCTGCAGTCCTCAAGATATCGAAGCCGAAGCCTAATTGGCATTCCTTTTTACGATTTAGTAATGGGAAGTACTGCCGTGGAGCAGCTCCGTGATTGTGGAGACGCCATGATGTCGTCGCCGATTTTGGACTCCACGATATTGCCTGTGTCCTAGGAGATTTGTGGATTACCCCCCCACTGGTAAGCTTTTTCTTCGAGGTATCGGCAAAGCAATTACATCTTACTGAAGAAATTACCCCCAACTGGTAAAGCTGTATGCATATTGTATGCATTAATTTATACAATGTTTTATCTACTGATAATCCAGAATAAAATGCACTTGAACCTCACTAATGAAAAAATGTTATACTTTCTTACGTCTACACACTACCGATCACTTCAGCTCAATTCCCTCACCTTACGAACCTGGGAAAAGTGAATATACACTCGAGCTGCATTACCATCTATCACACTTTTAAAATATTACATTGTGTTTCTTTTCTTTTGCTTTTTTGTTTTTGATAAATTGTGTAGTTCTTTTGAAGTTATTAATTACTGAGCCATTCCATTTCAGATCAGGCAGGGTCTGTCACATGACCATCACCGATTTTTTTGAAAAAATTACAGTAGTTACAACTAAGGGACATATGAAATATCCCAAAAGGATTTTGCAAGAAAAATTTTTTTTCTTCAGTTACAGCCTATTAAAATTTTGCACAAAATCCGCCATTTCGGAAAAAACCGGCAAAACACTCCATTTCAAATGGACATTATTTCAAAAGTATTTAACCTATTTGAATAATTCTTTTTTCTAAAAATAAATAAGGACCCATATATCCTCCAGACATCGTTTTTGAAAGTTTAGTTAGGTTTTTTGATAAAGAAAAAAAATCATTTTTGTCGCGAAAAAACTGCATTTTTACCGATTTTATGATTTTTTTTCTACATGAAAAAAAAGTTTTTTTTACTAAACGGAGATGGCAGTCTAAAGCCCTTATATGATAGTTTCATAACATATTTTATTATAATCCTTGGATGCACACAGCCTCGAAAATAAAATTTTAAATTTTAAAATTTTTCAAAAATTAGCGATTTTTGAAGTTATTTTACTCAAAAAACCCATTTTTTAAAAATCTAAAAATTGGCTCATTTGAACCCCATATAATGCTTAACAAGTGGGTAGACACCGCATCCCGTATTTTTTCCCATAAAATGTTTTATGATTTTTTGAAAGTGACCTTATCGCCCATGGCATGCATGTAAAATAAAAATTTCTAATAATTTCAGTCACTGAAAATCTGATGAAATTAATGCCTAATAACTACAATAATGGTGCACTTTATCAGCAACAAATAAAATTTTACTGACTTTTAATAATGTAGCAGTATCAAACCGCTTCTGATGATCCTGTCAATTCGTCTTTTTGTACTTCGTTATATAAATATATTTTTCTGCTGATCAGCGCCTAATTGTTATGGGAGCTGAGATCCCATACTTCCTTATTTGTTTCCTTCAAATTTTTGTATTTTTGACCGAATTCAGGACACTTAAGCATTAAAATAAGTTCTGAAGGCTGTAGGGATCCTGACCTTCTTTTGTTAGAAATTGGATCCCTGGCTATAATAGCTACCTTTGGTGATCTGTTTGGTTACCTCAACTTACAACCATATTCAATTAATTATTTCTCTCATAAAACAGTGGGCTTTTTAAATTCTTAAACTACAAGTGAGTTTTGCGGTATGAATTTAGTATACATACGTATTCTTACGTATAAAAGTAATCATACTAGGTAGGACCCAAAAATTATGTGACAACATTTGCCAATGTCAAACCAAAGCACGAAATTAAAATTAATCGTTTTAAATGCATTGTATTGTTCTTCCCTTTGATGGTTTCCCCTGTCGCGTAATTGAGTTGAAGAGAAAGAGAAAAAATATGATTCGTTACTGCATATGAAAGTAACGGTGAATGCATAGCTTTGGAGACAAAATAAAGTAATATTTATAAAATATATATATATAGATTTTTACTGTTACTGATAAAGTACATCATTATCGTAGCTATTAGTCATTAATATAATCACCAAAGGCTCTTCTATCTAAAGGCTACACACAGAGTCTTACAAAAAGACGAATTGACTAGGTCATCAACAGCGGTTTGTTACTGATATATTATTAAAAGTTAGTAAGATTTTAGTAGTTCCTGATAAAGGGCACCTTTATTGTAGTTATTAGGCATTAATATAACCAGAATTTTAGTTACTGAAATTATTAGACATTTTTATTTTACATGCATGCCATGGGCGATATTATCACTTTCAAAAAATCATAAAACATTTTATGGAAAAAAATACGGGATGCGGTGTCTACCCACTTGTTAAGCATTATATGGGGTTCAAGTGAGCCAATTTTTAGATTTTTAAAAAATGGGTTTTTTGAGTAAAATCACTTCAAAAATTGCTAATTTTTGAAAATTTTCAAAATTTCAAATTTTATTTCCGAGGCTGTATGCATCCAAGAATTATAATAAAATATGTTATGAAACTACCATATAAGGGCTTTAGACTGCCATCTCCGTTTAGTAAAAAAAACTTTTTTTTTCATGGAGAAAAAAAATCATAAAATCGGTAAAAATGCAGTTTTTTCGCGACAAAAATGATTTTTTTTCTTTATCAAAAAACCTAACTAAACTTTCAAAAACGATGTCTATAGGATATATGGGTCCTTATTTATTTTTAGAAAAAAGAATTATTCAAATAGGTCAAATACTTTTGAAATAATGTCCATTTGAAATGTAGTGTTTTGCCGGTTTTTTCCAAAATGGCGGATTTTGTGCAGAATTTTAATAGGCTGTAACTGAAGAAAAAAATTTTTTCTTGCAAAATCCTTTTGGGATATTTCATATGTCCCTTAGTTGTAACTACTGTATTTTTTTCAAAAAAATCGGTGATGGTCATATGACACTTTTCATACCTGCCTGCCTGATTTGAAATGGAATGACTCTACTGCTTAGTTTTTTTCTCTCATGGATCCAATTTTATTTCAGATTGCTGATCCTTCTATGTTAATCTTAGATGCAAGAGCTGGCTATCCTGAAAATGTCCATGACTCTTTCATTTGGAGGGGCAGCTCAGTTCGATCACATTTGGAGCAAAAGTTCAGGAGTGATGGCAACCTCTGCTTAGTAGGTAAAATTTATTTTTGCAATTTTTCTGACATATTACTACAAGGTACATAAGGAAATTCCATGGGGTCATTCTAAAGTTTTTTTTTTAAAAAAGAATATGAAATAATTTTCTAAATAGAATTAAAAATATGTTGGGGAGGGTTGTATATGTATTCTAAAATATAATTTGAATATCAGCTACACACTTTAAAAAAAAAAAAAAATATTAATCTCAAAGCTTAGAAGTTGGACACACTTAAAACTAAAAAAACATAACTTAAATAATATTCTCATACTTTCCTATGAAAGTAAAGAACTATATAGTGCTAAGGTTTTTATATAAATGGTCTTTTACACTGTCTCATAATTTTTTGTTTTTGAATCCCAATTATCCTATAGGAGGAAAGAAAATGTATTTTCAACTCTTGGAAAATTTGGGTACAGATGTTTCAATCTGTTGGTTATGAAGACATTTACTGCCATGTTTGTTTATTTAAAAATTATATTGTAGTCCATTAAAGGGGAGTTTAACAATTAACACAAACATAAGAGCAGGCAGTGACGTTGATAGATGGTCTTCAAGTTGTATTTTAATGCATACAAACTTCCGTAAATATAAAAAATGTTTCTTTTTGTTATTGAAATGAAGCACTGTATTGGCGCTATTCTGCACAGCATCATTTCCTTTTTTATTGTATCTTTTGAGGTGATAGTGGTTATGCACTTGAACCATGGCTTACGACGCCATATTCAAAGAAAGAAACTGCAAGACAAACAAGATTTAACTGCAAGCTTGCCTTGGCAAAGATCTTGTGTTGAAAGGTGTAATGACATCCTAAAAGCTCGTTTTAGATGCCTATTTAACCATAGAACACTACATTATCAGCCATATATTGCTTCCCAGATCATTTTGGCATGCTGTGTTCTTAATAACATGTGCATACTACACAATGTTGAATGGGAAGAGTCTGACGTAGACAGCAGTGTACAACCAGATACGACGCCCGCTTCTTTCATTGTCCCAAATAATGTATTACAGGTCGCGAGAAAAATTAGAGACCGCATTGCTAGAGGTTTATGGTAAGTTTTAATGATGAAACCATGATCTCCCTCTTTTCTTGATCATATTATTATTATTATTGAGAACCAATTGTCTTATTTTATCAATATAAATTGAAATATCTGCTTTAACTTGTTTAATTTGACCCTTTTCCCTTAGTTTTTAAATCAGTGTTTTGCTAGACATTACGGCTTTGGATAATTTTGGTCTTCAAATGTTGCTCTACAAATTAAAAACCACATTAAAATATGATATTCTTGGATTTTTAGAGACCTGAACGTATTCCAGTATTGACTGACTTTAGCTATTTTAATTGATATCCATCATCATAATTCAACGTTGACATACAGTGAAGCCCCGTTTATACGTTTTTATCAGCTATGCGTTTTTTAAATTTGGTCTCTGCAGAATTAAGGAGCAGTTGAAAACAAACCTGTCCTTTTTTTTTTCTCTTAGAAGAAGCCTTCCAGGACAACATCACTTCTGCCGAGTGTTTAGGAGAATGTGAAGGAATATCAATCGACTCCTTCATGCTCAAAACCTTATGATCATGGTTACGTGAAGCGAATGGAAGGGGAGGACGACTGGATGGAGTTAACCCAGCAGTCTTATGATGATGTGCCTGAAGCAGAGATGGAAGAAATATTGGTGCAGACAAGTTTAGAACCTGACGATTCATTTCCCGAGGATACCCCTTATAGAAAGCTTTTAAATACGTCTCTTACAGGTGCATATTCAATGTGTTAAATTTTCGATTTCTTTAAATTCAGCTATGCTAGTATATTTGTGCAACTTGAAATTTTACTAACCTTGTAGTCACAATGATTGTGGTTGAACACTTTCATGTATTACGAATATTAGTTTCTGGGTTGTTAAACTGACTTATGGCATTTCGCTTGAATCTATGCGGTCAATTCAGAATATGTAGGACATTTAAAAATAAATTATGTAGAATGCAAAAAAAACTAATGTAAACAGCAATTGTTAAATTTTACTCACAATTTGTGTCTGCATAGACCTAACTCGAAATTCAGTGGCCCTATGAGTGGAACAAAAATACTTGCTCACTTGCAGCAACATTAGCACTAATCTGTAGGTACTAATACTTTCGTGACGATTCAGTTCATATACAAGTTAAATAATCCATGTTTCTTATTTTTAAATCCTCCGTATTTTGTGTTATAACTTCGCAATTTATGCTTTATTTTTCATTTCTAGAAAGACGCCGAAATCAAGGCCAGAAAAAGGAAAGGGTCCCAAGTATTGCACAAAGGTAGTAAAATAAATGACGCCGAAGTTCATCAACACGGAAGAAGAAAAAATCAGTATTATCCAGGACATTTCGAATGCATTGAGGGTATAATCAGAGGAAAATACTAAGCAAACTGCGTTGTTGACACTTCTCGTAGAAAAAAAAAGATAAATAAATGTGTATGAATAATTTATCTTGTCACAAAACATTTTATTAACAGTACATTGAAAAAAGTTTATTTACATAACAGAATCCATTACTTAAACTGGCACGAACAAATCATGACAGAAGAAGAAAGTCAATTTTTGTTACAATGAAATTTAGGGCACAAAAATCAATCTTTTATAACATATCACAGATAATTAATTTATTATTTTTGTTGTCGTGTCTAATGACGTGCAGAGTGCGAAAGGTACAGATGCCTCCAAAAGCCTTGATAACAAGATCTGCTAATTCTGGAGCCCGATAGCTGTACAGAATTTCAATTGGTGGAGCTCCAAGTTAGAGGAGGGAGCGAATAATGGCCTGACAATTCAAAACATGATCAGGGGTAGGTTGTAAATGCAGTGCTTGCAGATGGGATAGGATTTATTATTAGTTGGCAATATCTTTATGTCCTTGAAATGTCGAGTGCGTAGCCTAGCTATTGTAGAAGAGATATTCCAGGGAAGAGCGAAGAGCAAGAAAGCGTCTGGGTGAGATGGTTGGAAGACGGTTTAGATCCACAGGAAACCTCTCTGGGATCCTAGAAAACTTTTGCTACAACAGCAAAAGTATTGCATCTCTCATAACTGATGTCTTATTGCGGCTTCAAATTCCCTCAGAAGGATTGAGGGGACGGACTTATGACGAAGCATCAAACAAGAGCGGAAGTAGAATAGGTGTTCGAATTATTATAATCGATAAACAGCCTTTATCTGATTTTGTTCATTGTGGTGCTCATTGTTGTGACCTAATAATGAAAGCTGTTTGTGATTCTTCAAAAGCAGTCAGAACTTCTTTAAACTATTTGTTTCAGTTACGGATTTTTTTTCAAACGCGAAAGTAAAATCTGTGTTAACTTTCGTTCACGAAGATTCAGCACAATTCTCAAGTTACTGAGATGCTGAAAAATTATGATAAAACTTGAAGAACATTAAAGGGATTAACAGTAAAAAAAATATGAAGGAGCAAGTGGCTTATTTAGTACTTCTAAAAAGGCAGTCACATATTTAGGACTGATTATGGGCAAAGACGTAATCGAAATGCTAGAGAAAACAAATAAGGTATTTCAGGGGGGAAATAATACATTGGCAGGTTTATTTAAATAAATTGAAGTGATTATTGACGGACTATCGGATTTACGAAAAGAAGAAAACTTTTCTTTGATTTTCGAAGTATGCTTAAAGGCAGCAGAAAGACATGTGATCTGGAACCATTATCTCTACCCAGAAAAAAGAAACCACCAAAACGATTCGGTGGTCCTGCCCTTTCATATGAGTTTCCAGTAAATAACTCTACCGTTAAGAGTACTATAAAATGATAGATACTGCAAACAAATGGCTTGAAGAGTCGAATTTTGGATCAATCAAGGGTAAAGAGAACTTTTGCAGGGAAATATCATTTTAAAAGTAGAGATCATAGAACAATTTGCTGCTTATCATGAAATTGAAATAGCTGCGAGCTGCGTTAAAATCTGAACTTCAACTATGTCATAAAAACTTTTAAGTTAACTGCTTAGTTGAAGCAAAGAAAGCTTTGTCATCAGCCGTTAAAGAAGTTAGGGATCTGTTTCAAAATGTTGAAAATTTGGTACGGTTTCCTTTGGAGTGCACCGCTTCGTCATGTGAAGCTGAAAGAAGCTTCAGCGAGCTGAGAAAGCTCAAAATATATCTAAGAACGACTATGACACAAAAGCGGTTGAACCATGTTGCTTTATGTTACGTTCACAAAACAAAATTTGGACGAAATTGATCACCAAAAAAAAGCACGGATATTCGTTTTTTTTTTCTTATTGTGTAAATATGTAAAACAAGATGTTCCCGTTTAAAGATTTTGTATTAAATATTAATCTATATTTCTATTTGATGTCATGTTTTTGTCTCATACATATATGTACATATATTCCAAGGCGATCAAGTCTGTGCGGGTTTTTCCCAGCGTGGGCTCCCCCCCCCCACCTACCCTAACTAAAAAATCTTTCATTTACCTTGCATAACAAATACATCCAAGGTGCTAAAAATATCATTACAAATTAGAATTTTTCCAAGTATTGTTTTGCTATTTCAATCTTTTCTGTAACTTTTGATTTTAAGCACAATTTAGACATTTACTGAGATTTAAAACTTCAGAATTAAAAATGCCTTCATACTATGGTTATATACAGATAATGATCAAAATGTACCCAGAATCTTTTCATTCGTTTATTTATTATCTGTGCTCTTTATGCTACTGTCCTGATAAAAAGACATCAGATCATAGTTGACATAGCTCTTTCTATTTCGAGCTGCAGCGCGGGTTTACCCCTCCCCTCTTCTCTGGCAAAGCAATCTTATAGCTGTTTCCACCTCTTTTTCAGTTCCTCATGACATTAAAACGCATCTTATTTTAAACAATTACGCTTAATTGACTATAAGCTGCATTAGCACATAAAAACATTTAAACATTGATACAATTCTAACGTAATCTGAATGAAGAATCTGTTAGGAACAAGGTTCGGGGAGCTGCAGTTAATTATTAATTCATTTTAACATTCGCCCACATCAAAATATTTAATTAAATAGGTAATAAAAACGCATCTTATTTTGAACAAATACGCTTAATTAAACTATGTGCTACACCAGCACATAAAATCATTTAAACATAGATACTATTATAACGTAATCTGAGTGGGGAAACTATGTTCGGAGCTGCAGTTCATAATTTATTTATTTTAACATTCGCTCACATTTAAACGGCTAATTAAAAAAAAACGCCCTTATCTGATAACTGTTGAGTAATTAAGGCGACAAGAGACCTTCAAACTAGATAAAACCGACCAATATATCGATATTTCTTTTTTACTTGCTTTAAATAATCGAAATCGTTTTCCGTCAGATGAAGAAAATTTTTTTTTCATTTTCGACCATTTTTAGCGAAGTTATTATCCACTCGTTTATGATTGCTTTTTACTTCAGTTTCTTAGTTCTTTCTGCCCGCTTGTTATTTTGTTTTGTTTTTATTTGTTTGTTACAGTATTTCATTGTTAGAGTTTTATTTGTTGATTCATTTCGTGTTATTTTTATAATGCATGCCATTAGTTCGAAGTGGAGAAAGCCGAAAGGCCGCCCATCAAAAAAAAAAAAAAAACGTACTACTGGACTAGCAAACTATAAAAAAGGCATTGAGCGGAAATCAACAGTCGAAAATGTGACTGTTGCTCAGTCCACATCAACAAATGGTTTAGTGAATGTTGGTAATCGTCAACCAGCATACACAATTATGGATAACTCAATGTGGAGTGCACTTTTAGCTGAAGTTTCATGCAGTGAATGCAACAACAAAAAATTGGATGTGATTACTCACCAAGTTTATAGCTCTTCTGCAAAAATTGAACTACTCTGCAAGTCATGCAATTACAATTATGGGTCCTCATTTTCCAGTGCTCATGATATTAACAGCTGAGCTTTTTCTGTGAACAATAATTTTATTGGTGCTTTTTTCTCGATGGGCAAAGGATATGGCTCATTTCGATGATGCTCGGTGTACCTTGCATGGATAGTAAAACTTTTTCGAAGTGCATGGACAAACTTGTCGCACAAAATAAAGAATCTGGGGAAGAAGTGCTAAAGCTGTCTCGTGACATGGTGCATCAACATTACTATAATGAACTCTCCGAAAGATCGGATATTCTGGACATCTGCGTTTCGTACGATGGAACATGGCAGAAGCGAGGACATTCATCATTATATGGCATAGGCCTCGTTATTGATAACGCAACTGGATTAGTTGTTGATTACGAAGTACTCAGCAAATATTGCCATAACTGTACAGTAACTGGAAAAGACTTAGGAGTAAACAGCGCAGAATATGACGTGTGTTTTGCCGGTCATAAGTCCGATTGCCAAAAGAATTATAGAGGTTCATCAAACAGTATGGAAACAACTGCAGCTGATATATTGTGGTCAAGATCAATTGATCACAAAATACGATACACCACTATGCTTTGCGATGGGGATGCAAAATCATTTCAGCATTTGACTGAAAAACATGTTTATGGGGAGACTACAATCAAGAAAGAAGAATGCATCAATCACGTTGAGAAAAGGTTAGTAACGGGATTAAAAAAAAAAACGGTGCAAGGGAAAAACAGAGGCGATACACTAGGCGGGATAAAAAGAGGTGCTCAAAAGGATGACATCAAACAACGACTTCCCAACTACTACAGGAATGCCATTAAAGAAAATGCTCCTGATGTTGCAAAAATGAAGTCTGCAATTTTTGCTTCATTATTTCACTGCATGTCGACAGATAAAAAGTCCATGCATAATAAATGTCCAGTTAGCCACAAAACAATGAAAACGGTTTTGTCACAAGATGTAGTAGAAAAGATCATGCAGTATATCAACGACTGCCATCAGATGATATACTGGCAAGATGCGCTTCAGCTAAAACGCAAAAAGCAAACGAGTGTTTGCATAGTGTAATTTGGAACAAGTGCCCAAAGGAGATTTTTGTATCAAAAAAGAGACTGGAACTAGCGGTACTGTCTGCTGTTAGAGTTCAACCTTGGATGCGTCGGGTCATTTGAAATGATCACAACAAATGTTGACCGTAATGACTTTTTGATGGCTATTGCAGAAAAGAGAGATAAACGACCACAGAGCCAAATCAAAAAGAGAACCCTAAATGACTATAAACGCAAGAGAAATTTTAAAAAACAAAAATGTTCAACTAAAAGCTAAAATTTTGAAACGCGAGGGCGTGACCTAAGGGGCCGGTCAATTTTAAAACACTCTCGTTGAAAATTTATTTTGAATATTTAGTGTATAAAATTCTATTATTGATTATATATTAGTAATAGAATAAACAAGCTAAACCCACATAGAAGATCTGCTCTCTATTCTCTGATCATGTTACCGTAACCGTCAGATTTCCCTAATGTTGTCAAAAATCATTACATGTTCTACACAGCAGCTATTTTTTTTTTTTTTTTTTTTTTTTGTCATGAGTTATTGGCTATTTGATTGTTTATCCACAGCTTATACTTATGCAAATAGTTTCATTCTTCAAAGAATTGTAGGTTTATTTCATATGTATTTTCATCATATTGATTCATCCATATTTTTAAGGTTGTCTTATAATTATAAAAAAGGTTTGTAGCAACATGGGTATCACACGTAGCAAAATCCAGTCTACTTTTTACAGCTGGATAATTGAACAGGTGCTGTTATCTTTATTAGTGTATCCTTCAACATAACAAAATTTGCAATGTTGTATTAATTTTTTTTAACCAAAGCATCATCGTTGAGCATTCCGAGCTTTTTTAAAGTTAGTACAATAGCTGTCTAGATTACACTTAGTGATTATGAGGCAGCAAATCTCACCAATTGTTGTGCAAATCATAACAACTAAGAAAATTTTATATATTAATATAAATGATTGGTGCAAGGTGACTGAAGCAATGCCGACATTTGACATAATGCGGCAATTGGCATCTTAGACTTGGTTACTGGGGCAACAAATGTCATTCGGGGACCAAGAAGTATTTACATAATATTTAAAAATTTTAAATTGAAAATAATAATAAAATTAAACAGAGAATGCCCAACTAATATACTTATATATACTTATGTGAAAAAAGTGTAACATTCAGCCAAAACATTTCTACCCTTTTTATAAAGATATTACCATTTCTCTGATTTTTTTTAGCAAGTTCATATTGTATGATATTGCAACGACAAAAGTTTAAAACACTCAATATTTCAAAAATTCTTTTTTTTTAACACTACATTAACTATTTATCATACTGCTATACAATAAAGAGAATTACCTACAACTTATATGTAAAAAAAGCAGTTATTGACAACTTTTCATAAAAATTGCTGTTTTCTCCTATTACGGTTTTTCAACATTTTAAATATTTCGAAAAGTTCCAGGCGGCTTAATTTTTGTTCAATTTACTTAAAACTTTTTGTGTCCATTCAATATATGTGTAAGATTAATTTGCGCTATCAAACTAAATTTTTCTAATAAAAATAGCACTATGACATGCAAAAATGTTCTTTTCAATCGTGATTTTTAAAATTTTTCGTAATATTTCCCTTTTGTTTTTAATTATATCTTTTTTTAGACAACTACTACATAGTTGATGTAGGGTGCATTCTGTTACCCTGTCTTGAAACAACCCCCAAAATTTTTATTGAAGCAATATTTCAAAATTTATTGCGCTCGGAACTTTTTTTAAACACGATCATTTAAAATTTAAATTTTTCAAAATAATTTTAATTTTTGAAAAATGTTTAATGAATTTTGGTACAGTGTTATACATTGCCAAAATATGTTAGCATAAAATTTTTAAAGAAATAGAGCAAAAATTGAAAAAACAAAAAAACAAAACAAAACAAAAAAAAAAAAAAACAAAACTGAAATTAACTCCCTAGTCGCCTTAAATTGATTTTCATTATGCATTTTCATCTTTAGGTACTTGGCTACAGGTTGTTCTCTAGCAGGGTTGTTTTATGGTTACAGAATTGGTACCAGCATTCTGAGCGAAATTGTACTGGAAGTTTGTGAGACTTTGGTGAATGATCTCGAAGATTAGAGTATACCGATTTCATCAGAAAATGAATGGTATGGAATTGGTACTACCACTCTGAGTAATGTTATACTGGAAGTTTGCGAGACCTTGTAGAACGAGTTCAAATATTAGAGCATGCCGATTCCATCTGAAAATGACTGGTATTGAATTAATTACCAGCACTCTGAGCGAAATTATACTGAAAGATTGCGAGACCTTATAGAATGAGCTCGAAGATGAGTGTATGCCGATTTCATCAAAAAATGACTGGTATCGCATTGGTACCGGCACTCTGAGCGAAATTATACTGGAAGTTGGCGAGATCTTGTGGAATGAGCTCAAAGTGCATGCCGATTCCATCAGAAAATGACTGGCACCAAAGGTACCAAATTGCTAAGGAATTCGATTGGCAAGCCAATTTCAAGACAATTTCCATCTCTCCAAGATTAAAAATTTCTGCATCATCAACACCGGGAAAGGTTGTTGATAACGAGGCTAATTACATTGTTGATTAAAAATGATAATTGATTAGTTTCGCAACTGAAACCCTGATAAACCTGTCTAAATTATAAATATTAAACCTGTCTGACTCGCTTCTTTTTCACAAAATTTGACTAACCTTCTCATGATCTGATATGGCAAAATTCTAATAAGACTGTATATTGGCTCAAATGAAGCCTAATTTGCATTTAGAATAATTATTTATACAATATTAACGAAACTTTTACAAAATTGATTCCAATAATCATTGTTAGCTAATCAATACAGCTGCTCAAAATTTGCGGACCAATTCACCATTCTAAGAAGTTAGCATTGCTCCATTTCGGAAGCTCTAAAAGAATCAAACAATTTTGGCCAAGCAAGTCAGCGAAGAAGGAACTAAGTCAAAAGAACGCCGGGTTCTTATTCTGAGTTGAAAGGTTCTGCGGTGTTTGACAGACCATTTCTATAGTTCAAGAAAAATCAAGGCTCGTATATGACGCAACATCACCAGTCTGGTTTTTTTAATAAACAGCTATTTTTCTTCACGTTTTATTTTTTTAAATTACATTATTGTCTAATAACAATAGTTTTTTAAATTTATTTTTACTCATTCATATATTTTTTGTACTAAGTCGCATTTTCCTATCATCACCGCATAAAAACGTCCTTCCGTTATTAAACTGATTGAACCTTTACGACTGAAAATAAAATGAAAATTTTCAGAAATAACATACATTTTTAATTAGCTGTATAAAAACAAAATACTTATTCATAATATTTCTGTTGAAAATCAGTAAATTTGCAACTTATTGGTAATATAAGGACTTAAATGGCAACCAAAAACGTTTTAACGCTCAAAATTTGCAGATTTCTGCAAGCACGTGTTTCAGGTTTACAGGGTTCCCCTTTTTCAATGCAAAATAGTGAGCTTCATAGGATGTATTTACATCTAAAAGCTCACTAGTTAGCATTGAAAAAAGGGTTCCCTGTAACTTCGAAACACTTGCCTGCTAGTTTGGTGAGTCGAAAACATTTTTTTTTTTTCCCCTAGAATGAAAGGAAATTTTCAAAGACGGAGTGCTTCAGGTGACACGCTGAAGACTCTCCGTCTACTACCAGTAAACGATGGCGGATAAACATTTTTTTGCGGTGGCAGAAATGAATATTCGCGCGGCAATGAGAATTTGTTCAATTTTCTAAAAATATGGGGAAGTTTAATTTTTTTTTAATATATGACCAGTAACAAAACCTGAATTACTGGTCGTCGAGGCCCTGGTTAATTTTGTCCCCCTTATAACACTAAGATCCCAGGACGGGGGCGGGTCGC
This sequence comes from Uloborus diversus, assembly GCF_026930045.1. Classification (NCBI taxonomy): domain Eukaryota; kingdom Metazoa; phylum Arthropoda; class Arachnida; order Araneae; family Uloboridae; genus Uloborus; species Uloborus diversus. The sequence goes on along the minus strand of NC_072739.1, from coordinate 51,087,175 downwards.
CTGGCCCCTAGCAGCTCGACACTACGGAAATCGATGGTTACGCTTTCATTGCCAGTACACGACTCCCGTTCCCTCAATTGAGGGAAAAAAACGGTGGTTACCCGTTTTTTTACTAGTGGACGCCCCCCCCCCCATTCGAAGCAGGAAGGGAAAAAACGGTTGTTACCCGTTTCTTACTAGTGGAGGACCCCCCGTTGGAAGCGGGAAGGAAAAAAGGCGGTGGGTACCGGCGTGACGCAAATTACAGAGGTATTATTCGGTTCGAAACATGGAAATAAAAAAAAAAACATGGTAACGAAACTTTTTTCTCGTTGTCCAGGGAAAAAAATGTGTATGTACAAGAAATGGGGTTCTCTACCAAAAATTATTTCTCTTTGTGCGGAAACTGTTATTTTTTCCGTTCAAGCATTTTTCTTCAAACGAAAAAAAAAAAAGGTTTCACACAACAGTTTTTTTTTTCAATTACTAATAATGTTAAGATTCAAAAATCATGTTTCCTATGCTTCCCCTTTTGAACCCTCCCTGAGAAAGCTTTTCGTATCTTAACGCTTTGAGAAAATTAATCTAGATATCCGATGTATCTATTTAAGCCTTTATCAGCCGAAAACGTGTTCCTTCACGATCGGAAAAGCCCGCGATGACTCACGTTAGTTTGAATTTGAAAGAAAATCGTAGCAGTACGAATTTTTTTTTTTTCTTTCGATGCGCGTCTCTTGTTTGATTAATATTAGCGGGAAATCTTAATGTATTTATTTGCTAATTATTTTTAATTAATTTTTTTTTCTGAAATTATGCACTGGAACGGAGATCGCCCATTGGCAGACGAATAAGAAGTCCTCATTGGCGGACCTGTCAAGCAGGGTGAGGTGTACTAATAGACCACATTATCAGAATCTTCTGACACATTTCTCAGAATTTTTGATCATTCCGAGGTGAGCACCTGAACTTGTCAGACGTGTTTTTTCACCCCGCTCCGATTCGCAATGGCGAAGCACAACCCGCGGAGGAAAATGAGCGCCCCCGGGGATAACGGCGTAGAGGCCCTTCTCAGGGCCGGCGGGGTTTCCCCCGTCATCGAAACCGTCCCCCAGGCCAGCGTCTCTGTCCCTCCCGCATCTCTTACTACTTCATCACCAGCTCCAAGTGTTCCTCCACGACTCCCTTATCGCTCACCGGACCCAGCATTCCAGGCTCTCCTACACAGATATCGTTACGACTACCTACAGATCAAGGCAAGGCTTAAGAGTCATTTTTTTTAAAGCTGGACAAAGTGAATGGGAGCCTGATAGTTGACACCTTCGATTTTCCTGAAACTTTCAGAATATGTTGCTAGTAGTGTGATAAGACAAAGTGTAGCTTCTTTCTTCTCAAATTTGACTTGTTGGCAATTCAGTGGAGGTCAAAGTTTAAGGACGTGAGAAAAAAGAGCTTAATATATGATTCCTTTGCTTCAAAAACAATGAGTGTACCAAGCCAATTTTTTTTCTGTGGATACGACTTGATACTAGGTACATGCTAGCCGAAATATTTTGGTCGCTCATTCATGGCTTTGAGGGCAAAGGTCAATTGAAAATGCTATTTTTTTTACTTTTTTTGCCTTGTTTGGGCCCGGATATCTGCTAAAGCCGTGAGTAGCCCTCGGAAATAAGTATATACCTAACTACTCACCACAGTATAGTACTAAGAAAAACATGAAATATCATGGGTTACTCTTTGCTTTAGTAGTTAAACGGTCTCAAAGTCGATGATTTTTTAAAAATAGCCAAGTTTAGACGTCAATAACTCTGATCGCGACGCATCAACAACTTTGGGACACAGCTGTAGTTATAGTCCAAGTGGTCTATTTTAAGGTCCAGGTTAGAAACCCATGGCAACTAATAAACTTTTTTAGTTATACGGCCTCAAAGTTGAAAATTTGAGCTATAATTTCATTTTTTTTTTCGATTACTCTATGATTGGTGAGTTAGTAACTTAGAAAAACATCTGTAATTACATTCAAAGTGATATAGTTTTAGACTCAGGCCAGAAAACTTTGGGATCTAATCATCTTGCTTAATTAAACGGTCTCACAAAAATGATAATTTTAACATAAAGTGTCAAGTTTCAACTAAGCTAATCCACGAAAACAAGACTTTCAGACACAGCTGTAATTGTGCTCCAAGTGATGTAGTTTTAGAATCTGCCTCATACCCATGACACTTTTAAAATTTCAAAAAAATATATTTTTAATTCGAACTTTTACTTGTTCAATATAGTTAATAGCACGTGTTGAGTTTTCTCCCTTTTCAAAATGTATTTCTGATTTTTTTTAAAAGTTTCGTACTTTATTTTATAGATGGCAGCATTAAATTATATGTATAACCTATAAAACCGGATAGTAGTGGCTGATGTAGCCATTTTAAACAAACAACACTGAACCGAACACTGTTAAAACTACAGGATGCATTCGGCACCTTTCAGGGGAGAAACGCTTGTTCACCAGCGGCACCCAATACGGAGCCGAAATCGCACCTCTAAATAGGGTGAAAAACAGGCACCTTTTAAAAACTAGACAGCCGGAGTGAAAAAAAGGAACCTTCGGCGAGAGAAATGGCACCCTTACTATAGATATTCCTCCCCCCTCCCCCGTATTGTGTGCGTTTTTGAATACAGTTGTGTATTTTTTTTCTTTTTTTAAGTTTTGTTTTGATTTATGATATTCTACGTTTTGGACATTTTCACATTGAACTCGGTATTGGGAATGATTAAAACATGTAATTACAGCATTTGATCATATTTCAGAGCTTTCAACATAGTTAAGAAGTGCTCATAGCTTTAATTCATCTGATCGTGCTCTAACTCAGTGTTTCTCAACCTCTTTTGACCCACGGGAGCGGTAAAAGCAAATGGAAAAACTTTGCGGACCGGTGAAATCTTTATCGTTTTCTTAAAAATTCATAAAATAAATAATATGAATAATAACTCTGGGGCCGTTAAAAAACATGTGAAAAAATTCAGGGTTCTGATGGTTTTTTTTTAACAAAAAGTAATGTTAAAAATTAATAAAACAATAAATATCTACCCCTCCACTTGGTATCAAAGATCTGTCACAAATGCGTTATAATTTAAAAACGAGTAATTATTTAAAACATGTGAGAAATTATACATTTACTAAAACATGACGTATTCCGAAAATGAAGCATAGCTGTACTTATGGATTATTTACATGATGAGCCAAAAATATTCAGGGATATTACAATTACGGAAGAACAAAATCGTTTCATAAACGTTAATCAAGAGGAACAAAATAAAATGCACATCAAGTTTTTCAACCAGTTAAATAAAAAACCAAAAGGAATTTCTAACGCTATCGAGCATCAACCGCTAACAGGAAATGATTCTAACACTTGAATGAGAAAGCAAAAAAAAAAAAAAAAAGAGCTAGACTGAGAGAGATTTTTTTTTTCTCGCTAGTTTTCTGTTATAATTACGAAGCACAAGAAACATTTTTATTAAGGTTCTTTTGGTGATTAATAAAAGCTGCTTATCGAGTATTCAAGAAAGTAATGACAGATATTTTTAGTAGCGTTTTGAATGATGGAAATTTCACGATAGTAAGGGTAATTGAGAACTAGAAGACTAACGGTTACTGAAAAGCAATAAATGCACTTTTAAACACTTAACTATGTTTGAAAGCCCTAAAAGCTACAAAGTGATCAAAAGCTGTACTTACTTGTAATTTCGGATAATTAATCCTAGAAAAGTTGTGTTTTAATCCAATAGTGTACTTCATTCAATGTGAGAGACACACAAACGCAATCATTATTTGTCCGCCATATTGAGGTGGTTTGAATGTATGTCTAAGGCAAAAAGCGCATGCGCAATGAGTCTTTCTGCGATTGCATGCTGTTTTGGCTCCTCTGCTCTATTTTCTGGCCTGCATTGCTCCTTCAGGCACTATGCTTTCACCTTAGAGGGAATATTTTCACTCGTCTGGAACCCCTGTTCATAACAGTGAAGCTTTGAAAGGCGGAGCATTCAAAACATAATCTATCAACAAACAGCTTTTTTTTAATTTTTAGCAGAGAGAATGTTGGCCAGATATTGTGTAAAGGTAAGGTACTGCTTTTTTTATGTTAACCAACTATTTTTTCATTTAAGTAGTTTACAAGTACTAGTGTTCAAATAGTTGTACTATTTTGATGAGACTTAACACGTGGTTTAGTAACAAACTGTATATAGTTTAACAAAATATGTTCAATTGAAAGTAAGGTAGACAAAAATTGATTCAAGTTTCAAAAAATAATCAATATAATTTTTTTCTCGTTAGTCAAATAAAATATTTTCTGAAAATTGTGGGCAAAGAATCAAGGTAGAAAATGTTTGAGACCTATTTTCGTGTTGATTTCCTTTTTTTCTTTTTTAACAGAAAAAAAACCACTGTATTAGTGGACCGCTATTGTTCAGGTCTGATATTTTACTTTACCCCTAAGTTGCATATGAGAAGTACAAAAAATATGCTTAGTGCACCAAACAAGGCCATCCTAAGTTCGTGACCTCATTTATGATTGACTACTCCAACTTTTGCACATTCATTAGATAACATATTTCCATGGAAAAAATATAATTTTCAATTACGTTTTCCTACACTGTTCTAAAAAAGAAAGGCAAATTGGCTAAACTAGGAACATTGGTCTCCAACTCTGAAAAAAAAAACCTCCGAAAAGAAACCATTCTCTGTTGCCAATAGGATAGCATATTAAAACACATTTGACACGTTCAATAAACTTGTAAAAAAAAATCAAATTTCCTTCAGCGGAAAGGTGAAAGTACAATTGTCACATTTAAGACACTGATAAATTGGCATTTTATGATTTTTGGTCACTCAGCACAGTTCGTAGACATATGTTTAGCGTAGGCAAGACAGGATCATATCCTCCACCCCATCACCCGGTGTCCTAGTGAGGACACTGGGCTGATAAGGCTAACCATGACCTTAATGGGCAAAAATATGCTTTTCTAGGTTAAAAAATCAAAGGAAAAAGCAACGGTTCACAGCGGCATTTATGTTTTTTTAATTCTTCAACTACATAGATTGGGCTTCAAGAAAAATAAAGAACTATTTTTAAATACTTATAAACGGCAGATAACCATAACGAAACAAAATTTAAAATCACGCTGTCTTGACGTCATCTACATCAACTACATCACTTAGGGTATGATTACAACTGTTTCTCGAAGTTACTAACTCATCAGTCATAGAGTAATTGAAAAAAAAAATAAGTTGAAATTATAGATCAAATTTTCAACTTTGAGACCGTGTAACTAAAAAAGTTTATTAGTTGCCATGGGTTTCTAACCTGGACCTTAAAATAGACCACTTCGACTATAACTACAGCTATGTCCCAAAGTTGTTGATGCGTCGCGATCAGAGTTATTGACGTCTAAACTTGGCTATTTTTAAAAAATCATCGACTTTGAGACCGTTTAACTGCTAAAGCAAAGAGTAACCCATGCTATTTCATGTTTTTCTTAGTACTATACTGTGGTGAGTAGTTAGGTATATACTTATTTTCGAGGGTTACTCACGGCTTTAGCAGATATCCGGGCCCAAACAGGGCAAAAAAAGTTTAAAAAATAGCATTTTCAATTGACCTTTGCCCTCAAAGCCATGAATGAGCGACCAAAATATTTCGGCTAGCATGTACCTAGTATCAAGTAGTATCCACATAAAAAAAATTGGCTTGCTACACCCATTGGTTTTGAAGCAAAGCAATCATATATTAAGCTCTTTTTTCTCACGTTCTTAAACTTTGACCTCTACTCAAGGGCAAACAAATCAGTTTTTTAAAAAAATAAACTTCACTTTTTCTTATCATAGTACCACTAACACATCCTGAAATTTTTACGAAAATCGAAGACATCAACTATCAAAAGTGTCCAAGCTTAAAAAAAATGACTCTTAAAGATGCTACTGACAAGCCGACACTCGACGGTATCCGGTCCTACCTTGAACAATTCCGCAACGATATGCCCCTCCTAGCTAGTATCAACAATGATGGTGGAATAGAGAGCCAAACAAAGCGACTCCTTAAGGAAACCAAAGATAAAATCCGGCAACTACTTTATCCTGATGATCCAGAAACATCCGACAGCGACATAGATTCTCCATTCCAGTCTCCTTTCAAAAAGGTGAAGAAATCCTCCCCACGCAAAAAGGCTCCGACCGCGAAGGATGAACCCGCAATACCCCTCTCCAACAAGTATGCACCCCTCTCCGGACAAGTTGAGGAAACGGCACCACAACAGACGAGTACCACTCCTAGTACGTCAACTGCTCCGACCAAGCCCACCAAATCCAACTCAAGGTCCCCTCCCATTACGATTGCTGATGTTCCCGAGCCGGTCAAATTACTGGAAATTCTCGCTAAGATGTCCTCGGAGCCCATCCAAGGAAAAATTACCGGTAGAGACCTACAGATCTTCCCCTCAAACATCGAGGACATGGAACTGATCGAGACCTACTTAAAGGACCAGAATCTACAATACCATAGCCGACTCCTACCCAGCAAAAGGCCCCTCAAGGTGGTACTAAGAGGACTTCCCCTAGCCCACCCGACGAAGGATATCCAAGACGACCTGCAAGGACTAGGATTTGATGTTACCAAAGTTATTCAGATGCAAGCCGGCCCAGACAAGAGACCCCTGCCCTTATACATCGCCGTGATCAACAAAACGGACAATGCTGAAGATGTATTTGGTGTAAGCCATCTCGGCTACCTCCGAATCACCGTGGAACGCCTCCGTCCCAAGCTGATTCCTGTACAATGTTTCGGTGCCAACGATTCGGCCATACTGCTGCAAGATGTTATCGAACCCCCAGATGCCTAAAGTGTGCACAAGCCCACAGATCCTTCGAGTGCAGTAAAGACAAGACCACTCCTGCATGCTGCGCCCTTTGCGGCGGCGAGCACACAGCGAACGCTCCAGTCTGCCCGCAGAGGCCGAAGCCCCGACAACCGAGGACTCCGAGGACCTTTCCTGCCCAGGACGGTAACGCGTGGACCCGCAAGACCAAACAAGCTGCTCCCACCGACTTCGTTCCCAGACCGGTTGCCCTGCAACGACTTCAACCCCAAGGACAAGACTTGACGCAGGTCATGTCACTTCTAGCCCAAGTTCTGAACCAGCGCCAGGCCCAGCAACTACAGATCAACGAACTCATAAGCGGTCTCGCAGCCCTAGCGAGGCCATAATCTTTTCCCCCCTCCCCCCTTTTAGATTTGCTTATTCCCAGGCATCCTAAATGCCTGGAGGCCCAGTCAATTTTACTCATTCCCTTCCCCTCTCATTTGTCCATTCCACCGAATCCGGGTAAAGATGCGTTAGCGTCATAGGCCCGATCAAATTGTTGACTCTCTCTCTTCTGACGCATTCCGAGCTGAGCGACTGAACCTGTCTGACGTGTTTTCTCCCTGCTCCGTGCCGAGATGTCGAGGCGCAACTCATGGAGGAGGTCGGACGCTCCCGGGGATAACGGCGTAGAGGCCCTTTTCAGGGCCGGCGGGGTTTCCCCCGTCATCGAAACCGTCCCCCAGGCCAGCGCTCCCGCTTCCCCCGCATCGAATTCTTCAACGATTTCCTCTCGGAATGACCAACCTCAACGACGGACAGATGATCTCAAGCCCGAATTCGTAACAATTCTGCTAAAGTACAATTACAATAATCAAGAGGTCCGCGAAAAGATTAAAGGATGTACTGACAAACCCACCCTGGATGGAACGCATAAGTATCTTACGCAGCTGCTCAACGAACTCAATGCCCTGCACCTGACTAATCTCTCCCTCGGAGAGTACACCATCTGCAGCGACATAACGAGGTTCATCAAAATGACGGAAAAAAAGCTCCAAAAGTTGTATCCCCAGCCAAGCCCCACAGTTCCGGACACCGACAAAGACCTGGACTCGTTCATCCGGAGCCCTTTCAAGAAAGCAAAGTTGACACCCAGCGTTAAGGACGACCCTGCAATCCAACTCACTAATCGATTTCAGCCTCTAGCCAACAAGGACGATGAGCCACCCCAGCCACAGATGTTGACAAATCCTAGTACGGTTGACGCACCTAACAAGCCCACTGCTGCACCTATCAAGCCTAAAAAAACCAACACTTCCCCGCCTCCCATCACTGTCGCCAACCCTTCAAATCCAGTCGAAATCTTGGGATTCCTCTCCAAAGTATGCGCCGGTGCCATCCAGGGAAAAATCTCTGGCGAGGATCTCCACATCTTTCCTGCCCTTGAAGAGGACATTGATCTCATCGAGAAGTATCTCCAGGAGAAAAGTCTCCAATTCCACAGCCGAGTCCTGCCAAGCAAACGTCCTCTGAAAATCGTAATCCGTGGCCTGCCCATCAACTTCCCTACAGAGGAAATTCTCCATGACCTGAAAGGATACGGCTTTGATGTTCTCAAGGTCATCCAAATGAAGTCAGGACCCGAAAAAAGATTACTGCCCCTATATCTGGCCATACTCAACAAGGACGACAAAGCCGACGACGTCTTTGCAGTTGGAAACATCGGCTACCTGCGGATCAAGGTGGAGCGACTTCGCCCCAAGACCAACCGCTATCCAATGCTACAAATGCCAGCGGTTTAGCCACACGGCGGCCAAATGCCATCGTTCCCCACGCTGCCTGAAATGTGCACAGGAGCACAGGACTTTTGACTGCACCAAGGACAAATCTACCCCAGCCTGCTGTGCCCTATGTGGCGGCCCTCATCCAGCTAATGCTCCTGTATGCCCAGAAAGACCGAAACCCCGTCTGCCCAAGCCCCCCAGGACTTTTCCTGCACAAGTTGATAATGCCTGGAACCATCGGACTCCACGCACTGCTACTAAGACCACTACGGACTTCCTTCCCAGGCCAGTTGCCCTACAACAGCTCTCTGTTCTCGACTCCAGCCAGATCCTGGCTCTCCTCACCCAGATTCTCACGCAGCTCCAAGCCCAACAGCAGCAAATTGATGCCCTAACAAGCGGTCTCGCAGCCCTAGCGAGGCCTTAAGCTTTCCTCCCCCCCCCTTTTTTTCCTTGTTTGGTTTTTCCCAGGCATCCTAAATGCCTGGAGGCCCAATCAAAATTACTCATTCCTTTCCCTCTCACTCTACCTCACCATTGAATCTGGGTAAAGATGCGTAAGCACCATAGGCCCATTGAAAATGCTGACTCCCCCCCCCTTCTGACGCCGTCCACAGCGGACGCGTCCTTCCTTTCCTCCTCGGGACCGGTTTTGCCGGCCCCTCTCCTTCGTTCTCCCCCTTGAGGGTCGAGCTCGATTCTCGGCGGCTAGGCGAAAGCTTAACCGGGCCGACGAACGGGCTAGACTGAGGCGGGCTTGTGAGCGTAAGTGTACGGGACGCACACGCCGCCAGTACTGGGGCGTTCTCCGATCTCCTGGCAATATGCCAAAAAAATCTCCTGAGCCATCCGATTCTGCCGTCAACCTCATCCGGGATTACCAGTCAGCGGAAGATCTTTCCCGTATGGACAGCCAAAAGGACCCCCCCGCCGACAAAAAACCTGATGATGAGTTCAAGAAGGACAAACAAGGTAAGCGTTTTCGGAAAACTTGGTCTGATTTCTTATCTGATATGCAGCTTGACCCCTACTCCCTTACCACTCAAATTAATGACATAACTTGCCCCACTGAATTGAGAGCTCTTCTCTCCAAACTAAACACCACACACAACAGCCTAAATACCTCGCATAACCCAAACAACCCTAAGGAAATAGAAATTATGAGAATTTTTGATAAAGGCAGAATTTTAGCCAATGAAAGGCTGAACAAAATAACCCAAGATATCCTTGGGCAAACCAGAGCGGACAACGAGGATCTCCGCAGTCAACTAAAAGAAACCAAAACACAAATGTTAGATCTGAATGCCAAGTATGAGGCTATATTGGCCAAACTTGACATGCCCCCCCCCCCTCCTAACCCCACCCCCAACCTTAAAGCTCATGCTGAAAATTACCTCCAAAAAAACACCAAGCCCCCCCAAACCAAAACCAAAGCCAACAGCAAGAAAATAATTTTGCGTAGTTCGCACATCCCCGTCTCCCTAAATAGATTTGAGCCCCTCAATAATGACCCTACTGATGACTCTGAAATTGATGACCCCCACCCTCATGTCTCACAGCAAGCAACCCCCCCCCCTCCCCCAACAATGCTCCTAATGATACCACCCCATCCTCCAGCAACAACCCCCCCCTATCCCCCCCGGCCTCAAGCCGCCCCCCACCTTTTACCATTGGTAATGTTACCTCCCCCCAAGATCTACTGAGCACCTTAGATAGGCTAACTAATACCCAAGTTTTAGGTAAATACAACGCCACAGAACAATTGCTGACCATTAACGCTAAAGATAGCGATACTTTCCGAATCATTAGAAATTTTGCAACTGAAAACAACCTCCCCTTCTATACTTGTCTACTTAAAGAAAAACGTCAAAAATAAAGAAATATATAATCTCTCCCATATCTGGAACCCTTCAATCAAAGTGGAACCCCTAAAACGTAAACCTGGCCCCTCACAGTGCTATAGATGCCAAAGATTTTTTCATAGCTCCCAACTTTGTACCCTCGACCCCCGCTGCCTAATCTGTGCCGGCTCCCACTGGACGCGGGATTGCCCCGTCAAGGGATTAAATGACAATACCCCCAAGTGTGCCAACTGCTCTGGCCCTCACCTTGCAAACTTAAAAGACTGCCCCCGCAGACCCGCCCAAAACTCCTCCTCCCGTCAAAACCCCTTCATTCCCCAAAACTTCCCCCCTCTCCCCCTTCTTCCCCCCCACCTATGCGCATATCGCGCAACCCCCCCCCCCCCCATTTGGGTGCTGTCACCCTAGCCCAACTCCCCGCTATGCTTGGTAATTTAATTACCCATATTCAAAATATTATTCAAAACATCAATCTTACCCTCTGTGCCCCGTAATAATGCCCCCCCCTTTTTCCTCCCTCAGGATTGCATCATGGAATGCCAATGGCCTTAACAAGGCCAAGCTTGCCGAACTTAGCTCTTTTGCTGACCGGCACTCCCCCGACATCATCCTACTCCAAGAGACTAAACTCAAAACCCCCGATAAGCTTTACCTTCCCAACTATATAGTCCACCGTACCGATCGCCGTACTGGTCAAGGCGGCGGCACGGCGGCCCTCATCCATAAAAACATCGTTCACCGCCCCTCCCCCTTTACCTCCACCACTTTTGAAAGTACCTCCATCATCATCGACTTCTCCCCCCTCGACCACCTCACCATCTCCTCCATCTACATCCCCCCAGAGCCCCCCTCAACCCCCTTGAACTTGAAGACCTCATAAACTCCTCCCGATTCTCCATTCTGTTTGGCGATTTTAACGCCCGCCACCCCTCTTGGAACATTGGCACACGCAACCCAAGAGGCGACCAAATCCATAACCTCTGCAATAATCCCAACTACAAACTAATAGCCCCTGACTCCCCTACCCACTATGGCCTTGGTAGCCCCTCCACCTTAGACTTTGCAATATGCAATACCGAACCTCCACCCTCATTTCTCCCCTACCTGAACTAAATTCTGACCACAATCCCGTCCTCCTCATTGTTTCCCCCAGCAACCAACTCCCCAAAAAATCCACCTCTCTTAAAACCATCAATTGGTATAAGTTCCAATCCACCCTTGCTGCTACTGTCCCTGGAAATCCCCCCATCAACTCTACTGAAGAACTTGATGCTACCACAGAATCCTTCACCTCCCTCATCAATAGTGCCCTCCACTCCTCCACCACCACCATTGAAATTAATAATAACCCCCTCCTCCTGCCCCCTTTCATCCGTCATCTTATCAAGCATAAAAATCGTCTTAGGAAAAACTATCAGCAAACCCTATTTCCCCAACTTAAGACCCAAATAAATTTCCTGCAATCCCATATTAAAAAACTTATATACCAACATAACAACTATAGATGGGAAGAGCACATTAAATCCCTTTCCCCCCAAAATTCTACCCTTTACAAGCTTGCCCGTTCCCTCCAATCCCCCTTCAAACCCCTACCCCCCATTCACGGACCTAGTGGTATCGCACACTCCAACTCGGAGAAAGCCGAGAGCTTAGCGGACCATTTCGAATTAAACTTCAGCATAGCGCCCACAGTTATAACGATGACCTTATTGACAACGTCAGAAGGACCAATAATAATTTTTTCCACACCCACCCTTCCGACCCTAACGTCCCCCTCACCTCTCCAGGAGAAATCCTCCAAATCATTCAGAAACTTAGCTCCAAAAAATCCCCGGGAGAGGACAACATCCCCAACAAAGCTATAAAACGTTTCCCTATCAATGTCCTCACCCACTTAACTAAAATTATTAATAAATCCCTCATCTTCCACCATTTCCCCTCTTCATGGAAAAACGCAATCATTATCCCGATCCACAAGCCTGGTAAAGACCCCCTCTTCACCCAAAGTTACAGGCCCATCAGCTTACTGCCTGCCTGCTCAAAAATCCTGGAAAGAGTGATCCTCAATCGCATCATTGCGCATTCTACCTCCCATAACATTATCCCCAATTTCCAATTTGGTTTCCAGCCTAAGCTCTCGTGCGAACTCCAGTTGCTCCGAGTGTGCAACCACATCATCGACGGTTTCAACAAGAAGCACCACATCATTGGCATCTTTTTAGACATACAGAAAGCCTTCGACAAAGTCTGGCACAAGGGCCTCATTTACAAACTCCTTAACTACAACTTCCCCCCCCTACATCATCCACATAATCCGCTCCTTCCTCGCAAACCGCACCTTTCAGGTCAGAGTGAACGATGCCACCTCAGATAATTACCACGCCCGGGCCGGCTTGCCCCAAGGTTCCGTCCTCAGCCCCTACCTCTTCAACATTTATACTGCCGACTTCCCTACCCACCCCCACTGCCTCACCTCCATGTTTGCGGATGACACTGCCATCATCGCCTCCCACCCCAGCAGAGCTTATTGCGCCCTTCTACGCTCAAAAATACATCAAAACTATCCAAAAATGGTATAATGACTGGCGAATTGATATTAACCCCTCAAAAACCCAAATCGTATATTTCCGTAAAAGCATTAGAAAAAAAGCGCCCCCCCCCCCAAATCTCTATCCACAACCGCCCAATTAATTACACAAATAATGTGAAATACTTAGGAGTACTGCTTGACTACGGCCTTCGCTTTGGACCCCATGTCCGCGAAGTTTGCAACAAAGCAAACCACAAGCTCATCGCCCCTATCCCCCCTCCTTAACCCATTAAGCGCCAAAGCTCCCATTGCGGGAACATCTTTTTTAATTTTTTTTATCTAAAAAAATTTGAGTTATTTATTAAAAAAAACATTCCACGTGAATTTTAACAAAACGGAGTATACTATAAAAAAAATTCAGTAAAAAATTTGAATTTTATACATTTTTCTACATTTTTTCAAAAAATGGAACTTTGCATTTTTTTACAAAAATGTTTAAAAACTAAAAAAATCTAAATTATTGGATTCTCAATTTGTTTCAAGTGCTCTGCCTATTTAAAGCAAATATTCTAACAAATAACGTACAAAAAACCCGGATTGAAACGATTAGTTTAAAGCCATGCTAGAAGCGCTTAAAGTTTTTGCTCCCGGAGCGGGAGCTTTGGCGGGCACCGGTAGCATTCTTCCTCTTTTATGTGCGAGGGCTTACAATTAAGAAAGGAATGCTGCTAGGCAGAAAGGGGCAACCTACGTCACGAAGCACGTGTACTTCTTTCGGGTCTTTCGAAAAAGGATTCTTGGAACTATGTTTTGCTAATGTTTCCACCATTCTCAAGATAGTTTGACTGATAAGAGAAAATATACTAAAAGACTGCCCATTCAGTAAAAGTACGTTATTAGTAACAAGTGAAAGAGGGTGTTTCGAATTCATTCAAACTGTGAGAACATCAGTGTGTAAAATGGAAGGATAACAAAATAGTATGTTTAGCTTCGAATTTTGAGACAGAAGCTCCCTTAGGAATTGTCAAAAGATGGTGTTCTGAAGAAAAAAGAGAATGGATTTGACTCAACCGCATTTAATTTCCTCATATAATAAAAATATGGGTGGTATGATCTCTTAGATCAATCTCTAAGTACGTACAGGCCTCGTATCAAAAGAAAAAGATGGTGGTGGCCTTTTTTTTACGAACACACGAAATATGTCTGTAGTAGCAGACTGGAGAATGCACAAAGAGTTCCAGGGGGAAATGACGTAACTAACAATTTTAAGGTATATAACTACAGCTTTAATGAAAAGTTCAAAGGAAGATTACGTAAATCCCCAGTCAGGGCCTTGCGAACCAGTAAACTTAACCAGTAAGTTTTGATGAAGTAAAATATTTTATTATAAGCGCGGAAAAACAATCTCGATGCAAATAGTGTAAAAAGAACATTCTAACCAAGCGTAAAAAATGTAATGTAATACTGCATCAATACTGTACCGGATTTTTTCAAAAAAAAAAAAAAAATTTTGATGATCAATAAATTGAGTAAGTTTTTTTTCTTTTTATTTATAGTTTGTTTACTTTTAGTGCTTCTCTTTTTGCTTGAAATGCAAAAGAAATATAGCTCCCATTTTGGAATAGATTATGCACATATACACCTATGTACGTCATTTTTGTGATGGATTTCTATATTTCTTCATAAAAGAACAAGAATATAATATTTGAGACGCGCTCTTTTAAAACGCGATCGGAAAAATAAGTAGAAACGAAACCGAACGCGGTAGAAACGCAGTTGAGGCAGCGGATGTTTTCCCCCTTCAAAGCGCCAAAGCTCCCACTACGGGAACAACCTATAATTTCTAAACGGTTGCAGTTTTTTTGAAAATTTCAACTGCACTGTACTATTAATATGTATCTTTTATGAAAATAGTAAATTTTTCTAGATTTTTTTATGTAGTTTATATAGCGGCGTTTAATGGGTTAATAGACATAGCAAATTGTCCCTCAAAAACAAACTGCTCTTCTACAACCAAATCATCCGCCCCACCCTCCTTTATGCTTCCAGCATTTGGGGTCACACGGCCAAGTACTCTTTGCAAAAACTTCAAGTCCTCCAATCCCGCACCCTCCGCAACATGGTTGGCGCCAGATGGTACGAAAGAAACGTAGATATTCATAACGACCTCCAAACTACCTCCATCTCCCATTACGTTATCCGCACTGCCCGCAAATTTTATAGTTCCCTCCACTCTCATTCTAATCCTGCTGTTCAATCTCAAACCTGTTTCCACATCACCAATACAAAATACAAATTCCCCTTTCGTACCTCTCTTATCAACTACGATACCCTCTCCACTGATCGCCACCCCCTCCCCAACCCCCAGCATATCTACCCTACCCCTTAACCTCTCCCCCTCCCTACAGCCTGTTGGCTTCTCCATCGCCATTGCACGTACCTCGCCCATTTGTCATTGGCTCTCTATGCCTGCTTTTATTGTCTATTCTATTATGAAAACAAACTAAAAATAGAAAAATCAGAAAACTCAAATAAAAACTGAAAAATCTCAAAAATCTAATAAAAATTGCAAAATTGTCAAAACTTGGGGAAAAAAAAAAAAAGGAATTACTTCCCCAAAAAAATGAATAAAAGGTAAAAAAAAAAAACCCCTCCTTGGTGAAATATACAGACGAGCTGGTGTACCCAACCGAAGTCCCTGCTTCTCTCTTCCGCCTCACCGCGGCAACAACCCCTTCCGCCACCCCCCGAGCAAAAGCGCTCTTTTCTCCTCTCCGGATCACCCCCGGAGCACCAACGATCCCTCCACCCTCCCCACCCCATGCCCCTGACTCTCCAACGACACAGGAAAAAGGGAGCGAGTCGCCCTCCCCTGCTGCATATCAGATCAGATCAGTTTTCTACAACGATTCTTCTCCCTGACGCCGTCCACAGCGGACGCGTCTCTCCTTTCCTCCTCGGAAACCGGTTTTGCCGACCCCTCTCCTACGTTCTCCCCCGTGAGGGTTGAGCTCGATTCTCGGCGGCTAGGCGTAAGCTTAACCGGGCCGACGAACGGGCTAGACTGAGGCGGACTTGCGAGCGCACGTGTACGAGACGCACACGCCGCCAGTACTGGGGCGTTCACCGATCACCTGGCATTATGCCAAAAAAGCCACCACCTGACGCGGGAAGGAATCCCGTCCCCGAGCCTTCTAAAACAGCAGTCAACCCTATTACGGATTACCAGTCAGCGGAAGATCTTTCCCCAGCGACTAGTACGGACAGCCTACAGGACCCCCCTGCCGCCAAAAAATCTGAAGATGCATTCAAGAAGGACGCACCAGGTAAGCGCTTTCAAAAAGTCTGGTCTGATTCCTTACCTGGTATGCAGTTAGACCCCTCCTCCCTATCCACTCAAATACATGAAATAACTTGCCCTGCTGAAATGAAAGCTTTACTCTCTAAACTTAACACTACGCACAAAAACCTAAATTCTGCGCATAACCCCAACAACCCTATTGAAATTGGAATTATTAAAACCCTTGACAACGGAAGAATTCTAGCCAACGAAAGGCTCTACAAATTAACCCAAGATATCCTTGGAAAAACTAGAGCAGACAACGAGGATCTCCGCAGTCAATTGAGACCAAAGCTCAGATGAAAGAGCTGAATGCCAAATACGAGACCATTTTGGCAAAACATGACATGCCCCCCCCCTCCTAACCCCACCCCCATCCTTAAAGCTCATGCTGAAAATTACCACCAAAAAAACTTCAAGCCCCCCCAAACCAAAGCCAACAGCAAGAAAAGAATTCTGCGTAGTTCGCACATCCCCTTCTCCCCAAATAGACTTGAGCTCCTCAATAATGACAAAGGAAACCCAACTGATGACTCTGAAATTGGTGACCCCCACCCTCATGACTCACAGCTGACATCCCCCCTCCCCCAGTAATGCTCCTAACAATCCCACCCCTTCTTCCAGCAATGATCCCCCCTATCCTTCCCCTGTTGACCCCCCTCTCCCCCCGGCCTCCAGCCGCCCCCCTCCTTTTACCATTGGAAATGTTACCTCCCCCCAAGATCTTCTGAACACCCTAGACAAGCTAACAAATACCCAAGTCTTAGGGAAATACAACGCCACTGAACAACTGCTGACCATCAACGTTTGAGGCACCGACTACCCCCGGTACCACGCAGCCATCGGCATGGTAGAGACACCTTAGCTTAGGGGGTTTTGTCCGAATTTGGTAAGTGTGATGAGGGAAGGAAGGGAACAAAAGTCCCTTCCCGCCGATATTCTGTTTGAGCAACTGGGGGTTCACTACTCCTCCCAAGAACTCGCCCCGAACTCACCACACCGCAAGCCCCCCCCCCCCACCCCACCACGGAAAACGGACACGGGGGGGGGGGTGAGAAGTTAGGAGATGAGAATCAATTGTAGCGAAGCTGGTAAGATAGCGTTGTATAGAGTTTTAAACCAATACAATTTCGTTTTTCTCAACCTGCTAAGTTTACGGAAAGATTCAAAAAGCACGCTATTTCATGTAGTCTCAGAAAAAAAAATAGGCTTTTATAAGTTATCTTGGTAAATAATAATATTGGAATTACTGTGGCAGAAATGAAAGTCCAAAAGTTCCTGGAAGAAGCTTTCTTGAAAAACAATCCTTACAATGAATATTTTTTTCGTAAAGAAGAACGCATTTCTTGATAGCTTTTGGGAAAACAAAAAGTTCTGCTTGTGTGGGATATATATATATATAAAGGATTGTAAAGACCCAAGAAAGAAGAAAAACTTTTATCTTTTCTTCTTATATTACATTCTAAACTGCCATTTTACCCGAATGTTTTCTTTCACGCCAAGCTCTTGTTCTTTCTGTGTCTGACTTAGGCATATTCACAACATGATTGTATATTTTAGTGAAGAAAATAGATTATAAATAGCGAGAAAACGGAAAATTTACTCGAAAGCCGCCTTCTGCTGTTGCCAAAAACAATAAAAAATAATAGTAGTAATAAAGTTAATTTTGGTTATAAAAGTTAACAGACTAAATTCAAGGCTTAACCTTAGATGGACCTTTGTGGATTACGCTCTGTGAACTTGAACCAAAGAAATCCTCGAAAACCTGCATTATTTAAAACGTTTAAAGTGACTAAAATCCACAAATATATGTTTACTGAAGCCTTTAAATTAAATTGTTAATTTTATTAACAAAAATAAATTGCAACGGTATATATTTTTATTTTTTCTGGAAACAATTAAAAAATAACTACATCTCTTCCGTCACAAAAATGTTGGGGATTAGAAAAGGAAAGCTCTCGCATAAAAAGTATCACTGCAAAACAGAAGAGAAAATAGAAATTTTGCACAAAGCCAATAAAAAAGCATTTATCTAATCCATGTTGAAAAATTGTTGATATAAGTGTTACTGTTAAGACAAAGTATAAGTGCCTACTTATTAATTAATATTTAGACACGTAACGATCTAAAAAAAACTACACGAGTCATCACCGTGACGAATGTAACTGCAGAGTTACGCTCTTCAATGTTACGTTCGTCACCAGGTCATATTTTGAAGAAATATTCATTTCTGTTACATTTTAAGAAAAATGAGTATTATTCTGCGTGAAAAATAAAGTTAAGGAATGAAAATAGTGCATTGAACTGTTTTTACAATTATATCTACCTAAACTTTAGAGAAATGAAAAGCTGAATTTCATGTTGCAAATTCAAGGTTGCAAAAATATTACGTTCGTCACACTATTGTAATTTAGTTTCAGAAACCAATTTATGTAATTTATACTGTGTTGCATGAATATTACACATAAGTTTTATTCTTTCACAAAATTCCACAGAACCACAAGTAAATGATTACTAGACGTTTTAAAATCATGATATGCAACAAAACAGAGTCTCTGAATGCTACGTTTGTCGCTATGGAATAACCCTACTGCTAGACCCACTTGAATAGAGCCGATTCTACTTCAAGAAAGGTGCACATCGTAATTCGTTTCAAATTTGGATTCATTGATTTTACCGTTTTAGAAGTTTTTCTTTTTCTTTTTTTAATATCATTGACAGAGTACTGCTTAGATATCCTTCAATAGTAAAGAAAACTCTTTCACTCTCGGTAACTTATCAGCAAATGATCGAATTAAGAATGAAGGGGAACGCATCTCAACTTAAATTAACCTTTGAATAAAGGTACAATCAGTTAACAGCTTAAAAGAAAATTCGTAGTCCAGCTACGTGTCAAAGTTTAAACAGTACGGTACAACAAAAGAAAACAAGCAAACTCATGTCCGCACATGTAACTCCTTTATCGCACATTGATTCAACAGGTGCTCTTCTTGCATTAGAGGTCTATTGTGCAGGAGTTGCAAGTGAAAGTGAATTAATTTTCCTCTTTTCTTATAGTTACTTCTTTCTTTTTCTTTTTTCGTTCTTTCGAAATAAATTTCAAATCATCTTTAAAAAAACTTCGAGTTAAAGGAAGTTAACTTCCGAGATATTGAGAATAATTAGCATGGTATTAAAGACAAAGGGGTCAGGACTTAATTTGCGATAACTCGAAGTTTTTTTAAACTGTATATACAGTTAAATCCTGTTACAACGAAATATCCGTTCAACGAAGTAAATTTTCAGTCCCATTTTAATTTCCAGTACATTGCTGGGAATCGATTACAACGAACAAAATTTTCGGTCTCTTAAAGTTTGCTGCAACGAGATTTCACTGAAAATTTTTTTTAAATATTTTCTTCGTAATAATTTTTAAAATGCATATAATATAACGGTTTTTTTTTTCTTTCTTGGGATGTATGAAGTTTACCATTTCCCCAGTTTATCCTATGTGCTTTTTTGCGATTACATTGACCTATTCCTTAAAATAAAACAGGAGAGCAGCGGCTGGTCTTGTAAATGCAGCACAGAAGATGAAAAGAGGGGGTACATACTTCGTTATGAGGCCAAAGAAGTAGTTTCTATTCTATTAGTTGTCCGGGAGCTTTTTGAGTTGCTGATTTCGAGTACAAATCTCGTCAACATTGACCCGAGTATCCGACCTCACCGTGGAAAAGATCCTGGCAGCTGTGTTAAGGGTTCTTCAATCCAAAAAGCATGTAAAATTAGACACAACGTTGAGCGTGGACGTTGAAACTATCAGGAGGCCTATCGGAGCTGGGTCTATTTCGTCAACGCAGAAATAGACACACTTGTGAAGAAATCGATTCTTGCCATTCCCAGCGATGATCTGAGTATATGCTGTGCCAAGGCAATCGTCTTTGCCCTAGCCCATTTGCGCAAGGACGTCACGGTGATCAATGCCGCGAAGAGAAAGGATCGTCCGGCATTGACGAAACGAGCCATGGACTTGTACGAGGCAGCTAGTGTACCCCTGGGCCCGTGTACATGCCAAGAGATTGCCATTTCTGAGAAGCATTTAAATGTGCAAATTGTAGTATTTTTCTCTGAAATTTTGAATCAGGTAAAGAGTTTTCACATTGTGTGATTTTTCCCCCTTAAATGTAATAAGTTTGTATATAAATATCGCCGTTATCATTATCATTCAGGTATGTTACAAAGGACAAAATCGGCTGAAACGAATCAACTTGTATCTTCACCAAGGCCATCATGATGTCATCAAGGGGCTGAAGGGGGAATGGAAAGAAGTGGATCCTAAAACTGCATCAAAAATATTAAATTTGCAAAGTCAGAGTAACATTTCTTATATAGCCGCAAATGCTAGCATACAAAAGTGCACTAATCCTGTCAGAATGGTCACTAGTACACTGAAGCAGGAAGTGTTTGTTCTTTTAGAAAATCAAAACATCAAAACAGATTCCAAAGAATGCATTGACCTGCTGCAAAATTTTGATGAGTTATCTGACCCATTCAATGGATTAAAAACAGAGACGCAACAGTTTGCATGAAAAAAAAAACTTGGATTAGTTGAACCCATAGAATTTTTTTATGTACCAGACCTGACCAAGTATTTAAACCTTTGTTGAATCAATATGGAACAAAAAATGTCTCAGTTACTTGCCCATACTTTTCAATAATTGAAACATTAAAGTGTATTATAAGAAAAGATTCAACGTTTGATTTTTTTTATTTATAAATCAGCAAAATCTAATGATGAAATATTAAGAAATTATTCAAATGGGGATATTTTTGCTGCACGTCCATCTTTTCAACGTTACCTGATGCATTGGAGATTTAACTGTATTATGATGATTTAGAAACCTGCCCTTGGATCAAAAACAAAAATTCATGAACTTGAAGCTTTTTACTTCACGATTTTGAACATACCATCGAAGTTGAATTCAACTTTGAAAAATATTTACCTACTATCCCTCTCTCATTCTCTAAATTTAAGGGAATTTGGATTTTCAATTTTGAAGCCATTCATGGATGACATTAAAATCCTTGAATCTGATAGTGGCATTGCGGTTGATGTGAAAGGTTAGTCTGTGACTCTTCGTGCATCAATTGCAGCAGTTTAGCATGCCATTCTTTATTTGGAATTTTAAGTTCTGCTAAACACTTTTGTCGCTTGTGTCTCGTAAATAGAGAGAAGCAGCAGTTCAAATTCAGAATAAATAACTTCACCCAGCGCAATAAAGCAATGCACAATCAACATGTTCAACAAAGTTTAAATAAAAATAATAATGCCTCTTCATCAGGAGCAATTGAGAAGAGGATTTTGTACGAATCTAAACTTTTTCATGTCAATGAAAACTTTTTGCTTCAATGCTATGCACGATTTGCGTGATGGTGTTGCTCAAATGAAGTTTAGCTAATACTTAAACAAATTTATTTGTTGATCTCGTTTACACATTAAATACAGAATTGTTAAACAAGAAAATCAATTCTTTCAAATATGGCCTTGCTGGCCGAAAAAACAAACCATCACCAAATTTAACTAAATCTTCCATTCAAAATATAAAAGACCACACTTTAAAGCAAAAAGCAGGGCAAATGCATTGCCTCATAAAGGCAATTCCTTTCATCATTTTTGATAAAATCAAGACTAGAGACTATTTGTATTTGTTACTTCTGAGAATAATGGAAACAGTTTTTGCACCTGCTGTTACTCGAGGTATGGATTGTTATCTGGAAGAGCATCATGAAAAATTCAAAGAACTACTTCCTTCCATAAATTTCATCAATAAACACGATCACATGTTGCATTATGCAGAATGCATGACTAAGTTTGTACCATTAATTCGTAATGTGGTGCATGCGGTATGAGGCAAATCACAATTACTTTAAGGCATGCGTAAAGGTTTCAAATCGCAAAAATCGACCGAAATTGGATTTTTTTTTTTTTTTTTTAAATCCTGAAATATGCTCGAAATCCTTAGCTAACAGGGGACATAAAGATCGTGAAAAAAGTTTCAATATGTTTTCGAAATGTCTCTCGTAAAAAAAAAAAAAAAATTGTTTTGGTTTCTCTTCTTGTTAGGCCTAACTAGTATTTTCGCAAATATTTGAACTTTTAAATTTTCATTAATATTTATTTTTAAAATATCATTTAAAATTATAAGCCAGTAGTGGCACTAGAGTTTAACTGTAACTGCATGTCGCACCTTGTTTACATTCTTAAATCTGCACGCTTTCGAAATTCTACAATTTACAATTTG
This sequence comes from Uloborus diversus, assembly GCF_026930045.1. Classification (NCBI taxonomy): domain Eukaryota; kingdom Metazoa; phylum Arthropoda; class Arachnida; order Araneae; family Uloboridae; genus Uloborus; species Uloborus diversus. The sequence continues at coordinate 51,064,547 of NC_072739.1, read as the reverse complement.
ATTTCAATTTAGTTTGTTTCGCATGAAAGGGTGAATACTATTAAAAATGGGCTCTAAAGCACGAAACAAACTTACAAAAAAGTGAGTTTTTTGTAGCAGTCAGCAAAAAAATGCTAAACAATCTGCAAATATTCCATATTTTGAAAAGTCATATGTACTGAATTCTGCTGCTGGTTCGAATTCTGCTTCAGTTTAGCGAAGTAAACTGAGGAACCATATCACTGATCTCTCAGAAAAGGACTTTCTAAGAGTTTCATCATTGACTTAGACTGTTTAAATCATCTTCTTTCCCAACTGAACTGCCCAGAATGCAAAGATTAAGCGGTATTAGTAGCTGAAAACCCTAACAACTGAATCGGTTGTGCTGTAGAACTGTATCTATATTGCAATTGTTGTGGTTTCGTTAGTGTACCATGTTCATCTTCCAAAAAAAAAAAAGGTTTTAATATTTGATGTTAATAGTAGAAATGTCTACGCTATGAGGCAAGCTGGGTGTTTATATAGGAAAGAAACTATGGTCACAGCTGCGTTTCGTATTCAGAAGAAGACGGAAAAAGACGTTTCTTCAGAGAATTTCTCTGAGGTCCGAAGAAACAAGAGGGTTGGCATACACAGAATTCTACGGAGACAGTTAAAGTTATAACGCTATGGCCAACCTTAACCTTTATCCTGACAAGACCATCGAAAAAAGGGAATGCGTAGGGAACTATCAAAAGAGGTTGGGGACTGCTTTGCGCAAGTTGAAAAAGAAACACCCAGGTATGAGAGGAAAGGGAAAACTGACTGACAGGAAAATTGACAAAATGCAGAACTATTTTGGAATGGCATTACGCAACATTTCCTCAACTGTTGAAGAAATGCCTCCGGCAATATGGGCAACATTTTAACATCTGAGTGCTCAAGATATTTTGCAAGATATAAAACCAATTTATAAACGATTAACAGAGCCAAATATGTTGAAAAAGTGTTTGCATGGACTAACACAAAACGCAAAAGAGAGCTTCCACAGCTTGATATGGAAGTGGTGTCCAAAAACAAAATTTTTCTGGGTCGAACATTTGATGCTGCAATGCGCTTTAACGCAGGATCGAAAACTGAGCTCGTGAAACGAATGAACATTTCTCCAGGACTTTTCATGACCATGGGTGTCGAGCAAAAAGACAATTTCGTGTTTCAGAGAGCATTCGTCTTTTTACACCGCAGCATAAGAAGCGACGCAAATATTTGCGAGGACTGAAAAAACAAAAACTAGACCAAGGACACCTGTGACAACCCTGTTCGTCACACCTGCCTCCAAACACGTTTCAACCTCCATGCGAAACACACCTCCAGCTGCAAGCCTCTCATTTCGCTCCTCTACGGTTGCAAGTCGCCAGTAACTGCAACCACACAGTTAACTGATAGATTTAAGCATGATGTCTTTTCCCATGTGGCGGCAGTTCGAACAGAAATAGATGAAAATGTATCTGCTATATATAATGGATTGTTTATCGACTCCCGGACACTTTTTTCCTTTTGGTGTTCGGGGGTCTCGCTGGATGCCTAATGGATCTTGCGAGCTGATTTCGTCGATTTGAGATGACCATCTTGATGTGACCGGATGCTGACGACTCCATGAAAACCGAATTCCTTTTTTGACTTGTCTCTTTCATCTGTGAGTCTTCCATATAGTTCGCCTGTATCGATCCATCATGCAGACTACAAGAATGTGAGATTTTGCCCCCCCCCCCCCCCCAAGGTGAGACAGCTTAGGTGATGTTCAACGATCTTCAAACCACATCCAACTTAATCTTATTGAATTTCCCGTTTAATCTGAAGATGTAGACATCAGTGAAAATAAGTGCATTATGAAATCGTGTGCGGGGCCATTCTCTGAAATTTTGCCAATTGGTGTTCGTCAAAAATGGCAAACATGCCATCTTATTCACGCTTTACATCGGACATGTTGTATACTTCAAATTTTAATTCTACAATTTTTTGTGATTCCACATGATCATCGTTTTATAATATATAATTTTTGGAATAGATATTGTCTTAAACAATGATTTATATTTCTGTTACATACATGTGCTGATCAACAGTTTCTTATAATATAATTATATTCTTAAAATAGCCATTTCTTAAATTTTAATAATTTAGTCTATACGATCATTTCTGCAATGTACTAATCAATTTTCTCAGTGAATAAACCAGCTTTTATGTTTCTTAATTATTACTCTCTGGAATCATTTTTGTGATATCCCTTGCTTTTAACAATTTGCTCAAGTCAAACAATCTTTGTGCCTTCGGCACTTTGCGAAAATAAGTGAAACTTTACAATTTAAGAGAACTCTTAACACCAAAGGAGAAGGAAATCCTTATGCAGCAGGAAATTATTGAACTCTAAATATGTTAAAATTACATTAATAACAGCGGATTTTTAAATCAAAAATGCCATTTTGAAACTTTAAACGCACTTTTCTCAGAATGCTGTTTTTTCAATTTTACATATTATTCAAACCAGTGATAACTACAGTTGTAATCATTATTTTATAATTTTGTTTTTTGCTATACTTTCCGAATAAATTGCTAGATCTTTTGACCCTAAATCCTAACTGATTGAAAAGAATAATTTTAGTTACGAGCTTTGTGTACAAAACTTGACTTTTTCACGTAAATTTCAGATAAACCAAGGTACCACAAAAACTATGGACTGTATAGTTCTGTTTTCAGGGTCAAAACATAGAGCAGATTATTGTGCATGTTTTAACACCAATATCGTGTCAGTGGCTAGACTATTTTTTTTTGTACTAACCATTTAAAATTGCTAATTAAATACTAATTAATTTTCTTTATTGGAAACTTTAAAATATAACGCACTTTTTAATGTCCAAAAGTCTGATTTCTAAATCAAAATTTAAAAAAAAAGTTCAAACCCATACATACGTGTGCCTTACGAAGCGTACAAGCATAAATTACAATTTTAAAAACATTGCTAAGAGTATGGCAACTGTCCATCAATTAGCACAGTGTTCAGCATGGAACGTTAATGTTGTAGTGTCATACTCTCAATTTACAGGCGAAGAAGAAATAATGGTATTCTCTAGTAAAAGTTGTGAGTTATTGTTAGAAGCTTGGTAAGACGAAGATGACATTATAAAAGATGCAAGAACTGTTATCTATTGGGGAACAGAATACAGGCGAAATATGTTTGTTTGCATTAAGACAAACTCAGAGTTTAATTTAAATCTAGTCTTTGGCAAAATGGAGGAATTTATTTTTACTAAATAAAAAAATCTTTCTTCATCTCCAAATATTTGATACTACTTTCTTTCATCTCCATTTAAATGAATTGTGCACAAGAAATCGAAGTAAAAGCTCATTAATGGATGTAGAGGAACTCCTATACTGGCATAGTTACAGTTCATATGTACCGTATGGAGAAGATAAGCAGTATCTGTCAATAAAACATGCATTAATTTAGATATTCGATTTATTATTTTTGCCACTTCAATTCTTTCACAATAATTACCAAGTAAAAAAAAAAGTACAAGTATATATATTGGCTTTCACATATTCCATAAACTTTATGGTCAAAAAAAAAAAAGAGGGAAACAGTTCTCTCACCACCATTAGTTTTTTTTTTTTTTTTGTTAAAAAGTCGTGTAGATGAAAACGTAGATTTAAATACGTTTGTAGATTTAAATGAGGAAGATTTGAAAAGTTTGAATATGAAGTTTGGTGATCGAAAGAGATTGCTGCGAATCATAAATGAAAAAAGAAACAGATTTATGACTGACTTTGTTGAATACTCAAGATGCCATACAGAGTGAAGATGGAATTCTGGATACTTCCTACATACCGGATGCTAGCAGTAACTTGGTTTGATATATATATATAGCCTTTTTAATTTTCTATTTATCACCTGCTTTTGAACCTGTTTCCCCCTTTAACATTTAAATTCATATTAAACATTTTTAAGAATCTGAAATATACTTTCTAAATATTCTGAAGTAATCTTAACAGAATAAACATTTTTACATTTGTTCTAGATGTTATCAATTCATTATAATATCTAAATGAGTGATAGCCTCTCAAAATGAAAATTCTTTGCAGTCACTTGGCTCAAAAATAGATGTGATTCCTTCCACATCAATACCTATTCAAATGGTTACTTATTCATATCGAGTGTTACCTTGCTCAAGCCCTGAGGTAAGAAAAATACAATTTTATACTTTTCTACAGTCGACACTCGTTATAACGACCACACTTTATACACACCATTTCATCACAACGAGCAGTGGAAAAAGCCTCAATGGAATGATTTCTACTAGAGATAAAGTTGTAGTGAGTGAAAAGCAGCACATGTGCAAGCCCTTTTTTGCGGAAATTGAAGTTAAGAAACCAAGTAGAATTTTATCTTGGCTCACGTGAGACGTGAGATTGTTCTCGTTGGCTACATCTTGGCCAATATTGGCATTACACTACATCATTAATATTGCACTCACATTGGCGGATAATAATGAGCCAATACTGGCTAAGCACCGCATAAGCATTATTGTATTTAGGCTCTCAAACAATTCTGGCGTAGTATTGGTTCAATTCTGAAGCGCCAATATTGGGCAGAAGTTGGCTCTTTGATGTTCAACCGATTTTGAAAAGTATGAAGATGTCTCTTAAGAGATAAATTAGGATAGTAATGAATAATTCCATTTTTGTACGTTAAAAGGGCCTTTTAGAGTCATAGACTTTTACTACAGTTGCTTTATTATTATTTTTATTTTTTTGTATCTTTGTTTACTTGTTTATATCCTTAATCCAGCTGTACTTTTGTATCTGTAGTTGTCTTAAAATCTTGCTATTAAAATAATGTTAAATTAATAGTTGTACCCCTCTCCCTTGCCAAGAAAAAATAATTTATGCTTTATAAAACAATATACCGTGTGTGTGGGGGGGGGTCTATACACTTTCCTGCTTAAAATTCCCTTGTGATAATTAATTTCGTGTAAGTACGTTTAATTTCTTTCATGTTTTAAACTCCTCAAAGTAAGTATAAATATATTCGACATGAGGTTAATAGACTAAACTCCATTAATAAGCGTTACAAAATTCTAAAAACAAATAAGTTTTTCCAAATATAAATTTTACAGCTTTAATGTACATCTCTGAACTTTCAATACAACAATTTTCAAATTATGCCCTTCCTAATTTCTTGTACCAGGGGTATTAGAATATTTCTACAGTCTTTTGCCAGTGTCCCTAGATCTAAGGACATTTGATCCATTAGCAGACTTCAGGAATTTTTTTTTTTGTCGTTTCTACGTAGACGTTTGAAATTTGCAAAACGACACTATATATATATTTTTAATTCGTTCTAACTATTCTATAAAATAAATAAATAACCAAAAATTGGTTCAAATATGCATTGTTTCCCCTACACAAGAGACGAGAGACCGAAGCACCAGAACATAAATGTTTCAAAAATTGGTGCTGTTGTTCTTCAGCTATGAAAGCAGACATAATTGTAGATGGCTTTCTTCACAGCATGTCACTGTATGACGTAAAGTATGAACGATTGGAGATGGTGACAGCAATGTGCACATAAAGACATTAGATGCCAGGCGTTACCTCAACACAACAATGAAATAAAAATTAAATGCAGAAACCATTTACTAAGAAATTTTTACAACAGGCTGAAACACATCGTATGAAACAGCAACTTTCCGATTCACTAACGGAAAATTATTGGCTAAAGAATTTTGCGTTACGCAGTTACAAAAGATGCGCAACATTGAAACTTAGTGAGGACCTAATGAACGCACCCATGCAAGTTTTTGGGGAGATTAAAAACTGCGACAAATAATTTTGTAAGGAATGGAGTGGTACAAATTATGTTCAAGAATTTAAAAACAGCGAAATCTTGTACGGAATAATGGAGTTAAGTGAAATTGCTTTTCATGCCAAAAGCATTTAATATAATGCTAATAATAATGCTGTTGCACACTTAAATTCCATTATTGCGAAGTACATAGGGGGAAAAGAATTAATTTTGCCCCAAACAGACCTTAAACTAGATGCAATGTTTCGGTCGTTTCGCGCAATCCGAAATAAAAGTACATAAAAAATTTTCAAACTAATGAGCAAAAACAGTCCTGGCCACGTATGTAAAAAAAGAGAAAAGCGAGGGATGGTTAAAAAAGCAAAAGAAAGGAAACGTGATCAAGGAAGACGAAAAGTGCTTTTTGAGATTAATCCGGTCCGAACACAGAGAAGTCAGACATGCCAGAAGAACAAATCGAAGCAAAGAAAAAAAAAATTCCCATCGATAAGGTGCGGAAATATGGTAAAGAAAATTCTGTACTCTAACATAGAAACGCAAAGCATTCGGTACGATCGAATTCATGAAAAAGATGCAATCAGAAGACCTTTGAAAGCTTCGCAGGCGTCATGATTCAGAAATGTGGCTAATTAATTGGTAAAGATCTAAATTTGTTAGAAGCTACGCTAGACGTAATAGTAGAACAGGGTACTGATTGCATTATGGAAGTGCCCAGCATCTTGCTCAGAAATATTTCCAACTGTACTTCAAAAAATTTGGGAAGGAATAAAAATAAGACACAAATAGAGGGAGTGAACAAAATTCATATTTTTTATAAAATCAAGTTGAAGGTCAATTACGTGTAACAAAGAAGTAAAGAGGCCGTTTTGCCTTTAGGACATCCAAAGGAATCAAAGTAGAGAAAATTGAGAGCAAAATATTTTTGGAAGCGCAAAATGGAAACAAAATTAAAGGAATTAATATTGGATTGTCAGTTACTTAAAATCGTCGACCCAAGATTCCCGAGGTCGATGCCAATAAGGGACCCGTCAAGAATTTTAGAAGCCATTGAAAAAAGAAAACTAAATAATAAGAGTGAAAAAAATGGTATTTTCCCTTGCTCTCGGAAAAATAACTATAATTACTACGATGCCTAAACAGAATCTAAATCAGAGCCGCCCCCCCTTACCTATAAGACTCAAAATCACAGAATGGATCCTACAAACGACTATAAAATTAATACTTAGCCCAAGCAATTCTCGAAATTTCCATAATATTCAAGTATGATATTGATACGATTAGGGAATTCTTTGACAACCCTAACAATAACACCTCACAAATCCCTACGGATGGTAGCAACCCTACTATTCCTAGTATGCTAAGTGCACACTCGAGGGACAATAGCCCAGTCCTATCGGGTAGAGGAGTTAGGAGTTCCGCGAAGAAAATGACTAAAGCTAAGAAAGACAAACCAAGTAAAAAACAACTCAACACAATAGCAAAGCTACAGAAGGAAATCGGCCACAAAGCGATACAATATGAGGAGAAAATTAATACAATGAAAGATGAGTATAACAAATTGAAAGAAAGGCTGGAAGAAGAATATAAAACTAGGCAAGAAATAGAGGTCAACAAATACCTCCAGATTATCCAGGATGGTAAAACAGAAAAAGCAAAACAAGAAAGGGAGATTGAGAAGTTAAAGGCTATACTCAAAGAAAAAGAAAAGTGGGAGGAGGTAAAAACAGAAAACATAAATTTGAAGTTCGAGAATAAAGAGATGAATTTTACTTTCAAGATTAAATCTCTGGAAGAGGATATAAAGAAACTAAAAACTAAACATGATGAAGAAATAAACACAATACTTCAACAAAAGGCAGAAGACAGACAAAAGCTGGAAAATACACTCCCGTACGAAATACAATTGGTGCAAATCAGACTGATAGAAGCAAATAAATACTTAAAAGCTAAAATTGAAGATTTAGAGGAAAAACTAAAGGATTGCGCAAAATATATAGAAGTAAAAGAAGAAAACTTCGAAACAATATTGGATCAGAAAACAAAAGACAGGCAAGACGTAATCGACAAATTGGAACTAAAATTAAAATACGTAGAAGAAACAAACTCACTTAAAATAGAAAATCAGAAGCTAGAAGCGGAAGCCAGCAAAGCCACCCTATGCGCTAAATTGGAAGAAAGGTCGGACTATTACAAGAACAGCATCAACAACCTAATGAAGGACAACGTAATCCTCAAGAACCGGCTAGATAACAAACAAAAAGTCCGACCAAGGTTCAGGTTTCACAGTCTACAAGGGAAAGGGAAGCAACACAACAAAGGACAAAACAGTGAAACAAACAAGGGGGAAATTAAAAATGGAAACACACCAGCAAAAACAACAGCAACATACACAGAAGTGGCTAGCAGGGCAGTAAACAGGGAAAGACAAGAGACAACACAGGTAAAGGGGGCACAATAACACTAAAAAGCTCATTGAGTGACACACAGAAGTGGATATTAGCAGGATCCTAATAAAGGAGATTGACAGACAAAAAATAAGTAGGGAAACATTCACTTGTGAGAAGGCGCTTAAACGGGAAAACAAACTAATTTTAACAATTAAAGACGAGGTAACTATGGGGAAGATTAAGACCTTAATTGCCAATCATCAACACTTAGAGGAAACACGGGACGACAGCCCGAATCCAACGCAAAGTAAACCTAAATCAAGCAGACCACTTCAACTTAAATTAACGGGCATAGATAAACAAATACACGGGGCAGAGGTGATTGAAGAGTTAAGTTTCAGACATAGACTACAGACAACACGTACATACATATTAGCTTGTGACAACATGAAGATCCGAGACAAGCTCATAGGGAACACAAATACAATTAACATCATGGGCACAGACTATCCAATCTCGGATCATCTCACAGCCCCGAGGTGCACTACGTGTCAACTAATAGGGCACACAAAAAACAATTGCAAGGCAGAAAGACCCAGCTGCCAAAACTGTTCAGGCATACATAAGGGCACAGAGTGCTATGACCGTCCGGGCTGCATATATTGTCACAATCTCAGAGAGAGCCATACAACAACTAGTAAACAAAATACAGACACAAAGAAAGGAAGGGAATTACGTACTGGCCATCTTCTTTGACATACAGAGCGCCTTTGACAGTATCGAATACAGACAACTAAAAGAAGCACTCAATGAACACAAGGTGAGCAAAACACTAATAAAATTAATAATCAGCTCAGTAAAAAATAGGAAACTCACCTATCAATTAAATAATCTCAAAATCGATACTGTCCTAACTAAAGGCTGTCCACAAGGTTCGTGTTTAAGTCCGATACTATGGAATACACTAGCGAGCAAATTTCTGAACATACAAATGCCAATCGGGGTTCAAACCCAGGCATACGCAGATGACTTCGTTCCCGTTATAGCTGGCAAGACAAGGCCAGAACTAGTAAGCAGAGCAAAACAAATAATAGACATATTCAAAACATGACTTTCTGAAAATAATATGCATCTATCCGAGGGGAAAACAGTAGTATTAAAATTTAGTAAAAAGACAAACTCCACTCGGGGGAAGGGTCGCAAGTACAGGTCACTCAGTTTCCCCCCCTTTAGTAAAAATTTATGACAGATACCTAAAATATTCAGATGCTACAAAATATCTAGGAGTGTACCTTAATGAAAATATGACTTGGACCCATCACTTTCACTATTTAAAGGAAAAAACACCAACAAAACTAGGGCAGGTAGCAAAGCTAAAAGGCGGTAAATGGGGTCTCAGCACCAAAAACCTCAAATAAATTTATAACGCAGTATTACTAAAATCAATACTGCACGGAAGTAACGTCTGGGGACAGGACTTGAATGTACAAAATACAGACGGGGTAACAACGATCCAGAAAAAACTAGTAACCACCTTAGCCAGAGGCTACAAGACAATACCTACAGTATCAGCACAAATTTTAATGGAACCCCCCCCCCCCCCCCCCCCACTAGATTTATATGTAAAACTAGACTGCACCTACAAAAACTTACTACAATACGATAAAGACCAGACTTTCAATAATAAACTGTTTCTTAATGATGACTATGAAAAAAGACCTAATTCCCATTCGTAAATATAAAACGTAAATTCGAAGAAAAATTAAACACAATAATTAAACCTACAGACAAGATAGACTTCGAAATCTACACAGATGGATCAAAGACAGAAACAGGGGTGGGACATGCATACGATGCATACAAAAACAAAAAACCAGTACACAGCACACAGAACAAACAACGAAACAAAAACACAGTTTTTCAAGCTGAGCTATCAGCAATTGAACAGGCAATAGATTGGTTAAAAATTAATTCTAATAAAAACAAAACATCAATAATCTGGACCGATAGCGAATCCGCAATCAAAGCGCTAGAAAACCAGAAAAGCAATACTAATCATATTAAATGTACCAAAGAAAAATTAAATGTTCAAGACAATATTAGGATCATTTAGCTTAAATCACATAACGACAATGTAGGGAATGAACATGCGGATAGGCTGGCGAAAGCCGCAACTACCAAGGACAAAATTAGCATAAGGACACGCCTACCCAAATCTTATTTAAAACAGCAATTAAAGAAACAATTCCTACTTGCCTGGCAAGACCGCTACAACGACACGTACAGACAAATTAAACTATTTATCATCACGCCCTTTACACACTCGCGGGTCTCTCTCCCTTGGAACTTACAATACGTAATACAGTTTGGCAATACAAAATCTTTGTACAAAGTCAAATAATTATATTAAATTGTCCACCATTTGAAACATCCCTTTTCGAAACGAAACTACATAAATGGTTCTTCCCATCCGACCAACAGCTAAGCAATTTTGAATTCATCTATCCAAAAGAAATTCGTCCTAGCAACCTAGTATATAGAATTATGATGCCAGCTGGTTCAAAAACTTCCAATGGTGTCGGTTTGGCGTACGTGGCATACTCTGGCAACACAATAATAAATAGCTCAATGACCAGACTCGGGGAGGGCAACTCAGTTTTTCAAGCAGAAGTCTACGCGCTCTTAAATTCAAAATCATTCGTCCATTCCAAACCCACTAATCAATTTCAAATATTTTCTGATAGCCTATTAGCAATCTCAGCAACAAAGAAAAATTTTCACCGCAAAAACATAGTGCAAATTATTCAAAAATTAATTTTGACTTGCCCATTAAATTTTACCATACACTGGGTTAAAGTCACTCAGGCAATATAGGGAACGAAGAGGCAGATCGTCTCGCTAGAATGGCTACCAATTCCACAGATTTACAACTTGATCTGACATGGCCCTTCCCTAAAGCTTATCTGAAATATTTGATTTTTACCCTATTGAAGGCGAACTGGCAGTACAGGTGGGATCACACGGAGACGGACTGAGGGGGTCTACAACGTATTTCCCACAATCGCTCCCTCCGCGTGTCCATCTCATCGCTGCCATAGAGTCTTTTTAACAGTTGGTTGGTTGGTTGATTTGATTTTTATGGCGCAAGAGCCCTTGAGGGCTATACTGCGCCAAACGATATTTTATTATGTGCTATTTATTTTTTATTAAAGAATATAGTAAATAGAAGCATATTTTGAAGGAGAAAGCATAAAACTTCAAGTGCCAATATTAAAAAAGTGCATCCGATAAAAACATTTAAACAATTTGAAAATAAAGACAAAATGGGCGAAAAAATATCTTGAAAAACAAAGGAAGGACGAAATCACATAATGACCAGACAAACACTAAATTAAAAAGGAGAATCCAATCTCCTGGAGGAAGGAGTACAAATTGCGATGGGGTGGATCCCCCAGCAACTCCTTCAAAGATGGGTTAAAATTATTAAAATATTTATAACGAATTAGATTAAAATTTGGGCAGTTGCATAAAATGTGCAACACTGTCTGATTTACATCACATGTAATGCATGTTGGAACTGGTTCATGACATAAGAGATATTTGTGGGTGAATCTGGTATGTCCAATGCGAAGTCGAGCTAATAAGACTTGTTCTCTCCTGGTGATATTTAATGATCCGAAACCTCTAGTGGAGGGCTGGATTGAATGTAATTTATTTTCGATTTCTGAATTCCACGTCCCCTGCCAATACGTGTTGAGGCTTACAACGATGGCGTTTTTGATATCATCGAAAGGTACACTATTATCGACCAGGATACTTGCAGCTCTGGCAGCTGAATCGGCTGCCTCATTGCCTGCAATACCCACATGACCAGGGATCCAACAAAAGGTAATTTCAAAATTATTTTGCGTAAGGTTTTTGTATAAAAGATATGACTGGATGACTATAGGATGGCTATTATTATTGCAGTGAGTGATGGCTTCCACTGAACTCTTGGAGTCGGTGAATATCACCCACTTTTTGTAGACGGCTTGGGTTATTGATTGTAGCGATGAAAAAATAGCTTTTATTTCTGCAGTAAATACCGAGCAAGATGTGTTTAGTTTTTCTGCCGTAACTTGATCATTAATTATTGTTGAAAAGCCGACGTGATTGTTTGCTTTTGATCCGTCAGTAAAAATGTGTTTGTAACCAGAATACTTGCTTTTGATCTCATTAAAGACTTGTTGATAAACTGTATCTGCAGTAGTTTGTTTTGGGAATTCTGATAAATCATTAATTATAGAAGGTATGACTTCGCACCATGGTTCAATTAGGTTTATTGTGTTGACGGTTTTAAAATCTGGTAGCTGCAGGTCTGAGAGTACCCGATGCATTCGGATCCCAAATGTTGGGGTCATCGAAGGCCGGTTTAGAAATAAAGCAGCATTACATGGGTTAAAAAGATGGAGATGTAGTGGGTGATTAGTGCAAGGTTTTATTTTGAAGTAAAAATTTAAAGAAAGTTTGAGGCGTCTATTGTTTAGAGATTGTTCGTGTGCAAGGATATGAAGACTGTTGATAGGCGAAGTTCGAAAGGCTCCTGTGCAGATGCGTAGTGCCTGATTATGTATTGGATCCAGACTTTTCAGATAGGTTTTAGCAGCGGAACCATAAATTTGACATCCATAATCAAGTTTTGAGCGTATCAAAGCCCTGTATATTCTTAGCAGAGACTCAGTATTAGCACCCCAAGAAGTGTCCGCTAAGACTTTAAGGATATTTAATTTTAATGAACATTTCTTTTTTAACTCTTGTATATGCGGTATAAATTTTAGTTTATTGTCAAGTGTGAGACCAAGGAATTTTCCTTGATCTTTTACAGCTATTGGTTGATTATTGAGGAGGAGATTTGGGTCAGGGTGAAGGCCTCTTTTTCGGCAGAAGTGGATATAGAATGTTTTATAGCAGAGAAAGTGAAGCCGTTTTCTTCCGCCCATTGGGTTACTTTATTGATTGCAATTTGAAGCTGTCTTTCAACGATACTCATGCTCGTTGATGAGAAAGAAATTTGAAAATCATCCACGAACATGGTACCTTTTACAGCGGGAGGCAATTGGCCAATCAAGCTATTGATTGCTATAATGAATAGAGTTACGCTTAGTACACTTCCCTGGGGTACTCCTTCTTCTTGAATGAAGGTATCTGACAGAACAGACTTGACGCGTACACGAAAAGAACGATGTTTCAGAAAATTGGAGAGAAAGATGGGTAAATTACCTCGCAACCCATACTCGTGCAGGGTTTTGATGATCCCATACCTCCAGGTACGGTCGTATGCTTTTTCAATATCGAAAAATACGCTCACAAGATGTTTTCGTTTAAGAAATGCTTCTCTTACTGATGTTTCGAGAAGAATTAGATTGTCTATTGTGCATCTGCCACGCCTAAATCCACTTTGATATGAGGATATGAGATGGTGTGACTCCAGAATGTGCATCATTCTGGCGTTTACCATCCGTTCCATGAGTTTACATAGGCAACTAGTGAGAGCTATAGGTCTATTGCTCTCAGGTTTATCAGATTGTTTATTTGGTTTAAGGATAGGGATAACTATTGCTTGACTCCAGGATTTTGGGAATCTATGTTCGGAATAAATTCTATTAAAAAGCTGCAGAATATTTTCTAATGAAGACCTGCTTAGATTTTTTAACATGCTATTGTGTATTTCGTCAGAGCCAGGTGATGTGTTTCTTGATTTTTGTAAAGCAATATTTAGTTCATGAAAGGTAAATTTTGTGTTGTATTGATGAATAATGTTTGAATTAAAATCAAGAACTCTTCGTTCTTTATGAGATTTAATAGCTAAAAACTTAGAACAGTAATTATTTGCGCTGGAGACTTCAGCCAAGTGAGTCGCCAGGCAGTCAGCTACCTCTTTGTGATCAGATAAAAGTTGACCATTTTTCTCCAGAATTGGAGCACAAGATATGCTATAGTTTCCAGCGATTTTTTTTTATTTTACCCCATACAGTCTTGGACGGGGTGGACGTCGTGATTGTGCTGACATAGGCCTGCCACGAGTCCCGCTGGCTTTTCCGTCGAATCCTACGAGCTTCAGCACGAGCTCGTTTAAGTGTCACAAGATTTTGTGTGGTCGGGTATCGACGAAATGTGTTCCATGCTTTTTTTGTTTCTTCTGAGCTTCTTGGCAAGCAGAGTTCCACCATGGCTTAGGATATTTGATCCTGCCTTTAGAGGTTCTTGGTATAGCAGCGTTCGCTGCGTTTAAGATGATGTCGGTTACTCGCTTTACCGCTACATCAATATCAATGTCAGTCACGTCTTCCGATGTTATTTCTGCCAAATGGGTAAATGCTGCCCAATCAGCTCGATCAATGCGAAGACGGCCTTGCTGATGCTGCTGATAGCTGCAGCGTCCAGTATATGTTATTTTGATTGGAAAGTGGCCACTGGTGTAGAGACCACCCTGCACCTGGAAATCCCAAAGTGGCAGAAAGGAAGGTGAGGATATTGCAAGATCGATGGCATGGTAGGTTTGCGTAGGAAGGTGGAAATAGGTATTTTCACCGTCGTTAAGAACACATAGATCGTTATCTTCAATAAAGTTTTCAATAATTAGACCTCTGCTGTTAGAGTCTGAGCTCCCCCAGAGAGGATTATGGCCATTAAAATCCCCCAAGATGACAAATGGGGGAGGAAGTTGATCAACCAATGTCTGCAACTCCAAGCTTCTCAAGTCGTAAGAAGGTGGAATATATATAGAGCAAACTGTGGACAGCGAGTGAAGGTGAACGCGCGCAGCTACTGCTTGCAGGGATGTGTTGGTATTGAGCTGGCTAGATGCATAATCATTGTTGATTAGCAATGCCACTCCTCCACAACGACGGTCGCCTGACAAGCAGTCCTTGCGGTATATGTCAAAACCTTTCAACCTCGGTCTATCAACAGGGGACAGAAATGTTTCTTGCAGACAGAATATGGCCGGTTGGTGATATTCGACAAGATCTTTAATGTCCGCGACATTATGCGAGTAACTCTGACAATTCCAAGAAAGAATGCTCGGGGCCATGAAGAGAAAAGGAAGGAAAAACGGCCAGAAGAAGAAAAAGGAACTCAAGAAGGAGGATGGTCCGTCCACCCTTCATCGTCGGATGGCGGAAGATCTTCAAAATCGACATCCTCGTCCTCCTCTTGGGGAGGAGGTTGTTGGAGTTTTTCGATTTGGGACTTAGTTAATTTTACTTTCTTACTAGAAAGTAAAAAATCCTCTTTCTTAAAATTATAAAATTTTGGGGGCCTCTGTTTAGAGGCTACCCCAATTTTTGCGCGCGTTTGAATAAATTTCTTTTTTTCTACAGTTTTCTTTTGTTTTTGATCAGTTGGTTTGTTCGAAATTAATTTAGTTGAGTAACTTGTACTTGGGATTTGTGTACTTTGTACTTGAATTTCATTATTATTTTTTTGTGGAGGCTTAGGAGTATTGAGCTGTTTATTTTTTGATTTAGGAGAGTTAGTTGATTTAGTGCTGGTTATTGTAATGATTTGAGGATCTGTTTGTGTACCGGTGGAATTGAATACTTTTCTTACTGCTGCAGCATATGAAAGTCCAGATAGAGGTGTACGAGACTGAACTATTTTTCGTGCGTCTGGGTATGATATGTTCTGAGTAGTTTTGATAACCTGTATTTCTTTTTCGGAGAGCCATTTAGGGCATTTTCTAGAGTAGGACGGGTGATCTCCTTTGCAGTTGACACATTTGAATTCCTTTGAGCATTCATTGCTATCGTAGCCGGCCTCAGCACATCTGGCACAAGTTTCTGTGCCACGGCATGACAGCTTGGAATGCCCAAAGCGCTGGCACTTAAAGCACCGTAGCGGGTTAGGAATGTATGGTCTAACAGGGCATGAGAGATATCCAGCTTTGACACGTGAAGGGAGGATAGGCGTACTAAAGGTCAGAATGACATGTTTCGTATTCTGCATTACGCCATTGCGTTTAATAGTGATCCTTTTCACTCCACTTACGTGTTGGTCCTTCATTTCATCTAGGATTTCCTTCTCTGGTGTGAATAGAAGGTCTGGCTCTGAAATTACTCCCCGAGAAAAGTTTAATGTAGAGTGGGTTGTAACTGTGCAAAGATAAGGACCTAATTGTTTAATAGCTAGTATGAGTTGAACTTGTTTATTATCTTTTATTTCGACCAAAAGCTCACCTGTTCGTGTTTTTTTTACTGATTTAAATTCGCCGATTAGATTTACAAGAGCTTTGTTGATTAGAAAAGGAGATACAGCAGTAAATGTAAGGTTTTCATTTCTTTTGATAACGAAAAATTTTGCGGAGGTATACGATTCATTCTGACGCTCCCCACAAGGGGGAGAAGTGTTCTTTGAGTTTTCATCCATAAACGAACCAGAGAACTAGGGGGAAAATATGGGGTCTAGCCCCTGTGTAGCCCCCCACACAGAGGTAAGGCTGCGTACGACAGGGTTCGCCTGCTATCCCTGAAGTCTCCCGTTTGAGGCACCGACTACCCCCGGTACCACGCAGCCATCGGCACGGTTGACACGCCTTGGCTTAGGGGTTTTCGTCCGCATTTGGTAAGTGTGATGAGGGAAGGAAGGGAGAAAAATCCCCTCCCGCCGATATTCTGTTTGAGCAACTGGGGGTTCACGACTCCTCCCAAGAGCTCGCCCCGAACTCACCACACCGCAAGCCCCCCCACCACGACAAGGTAAACGGACACGGGGGGGGGTCTTTTTAACAGGTCATGGACCATTCTCCCAATGTCTCCATCGTTTAGGTTTCATAGAATCAACACTCTGCGTGTGTGGTGAGGTTGCCGATGCATATCATCACTTTTTGGATTGTACACTAACAGATCATCTGTATTTACGATGTACCACAGGTATCTCAAGACAGCAAAGAATTAGACATGCAATCACCCACCCACACAGCAAGAAGAGAATGAATGAAATTCTCAAATTATTGTCCTTAGAAGGATTTATATTCTAGAGTACCACGTAGGCCCTTTTCTTCTCAGTATTCACTTCATAGTGCATCTATTATTCTCAGTATCCACTATTAGTGTTATTTAATTTTATTGCATGTATTTCCCAACTATACTCGGTATACAATCTAAAATCTGTTAGCTATTTTATGTAACTTATTAAAGTGACTTAACTGACTAGTGTCAGATGAACTTGTAACCATATACGGTGAATTATTTTTTACTTATGTTATATTTATCGTGTTTTATGTTCAAAATTCTGTATCTTGTACTAACATATGTCAGATTTATGTAATCACATGAACTCAGCACATAATCTGAAGTTGTTAAAAAATATATATATGCAATCCATAAACTTCAATCTTCTGACAATTGTCAGGATAGTTATTCTTTTATTTGGTGTATAATATTCGATAATCTCATATTATGTTTGTTCTTGTACATATGTTCTAAATTTAACGCTCGCCTGGGCATGTGCTAGCCGAGATGTTCCCGGCCTCTAGGGGGTGGAGGCTGCAACTTCCCGAGGGTTCCAATCTGGGCAAGTCATGATAGTGATGGGAAAAGGGGACAATCGGGGGTGAGATGATGACGTGTCTTTATCTATATAATGACAAAAAGGAAAAGTATCCTTAAAAATTTTGAATATTGCAAGGTTGTGTTAGGTAGGCATTCGAAGGGATAATGTTTTTAACAGTGAACTAAAGAAAATTATGAGAAGATTTTTATGCTTTATTTGTAAATTTTTTTAAAACAAAAACCTGGGAATCAGATCATGGTGATCTAGAAAATTTAATTGGAATATTACTGTTTTAATCAAACTTATTTCGAACAAAAATATATTTAGGTCTTCCAGCCTTTTTCTGGTTTGAAAAACCTTTATTAATGATTTTTTTTTTCTTAATAGGTTCAAATGCTTTCTAAAACTGGAAGAGATACCAGGTGTCCGTCGTCACTTTCGATGACCCTTTGTTTCTTTCCGTCGGCAACGATCAGATTATTTACAATCATTGTCTATGTTCTTGCACACTCGTTCTTGCGTTTGAGTTCTAGCTTTTTATTTCTAACGTTAGCATTCTGGTTTAAGAATGAGTGTTTTAAGAGCACTTGAATATTATCTACGTAGGAGAGAGCAGCTAGCGAGTCTTTCGAAGAAAGATCTGAACGCAGATCTGCTCGAAATGCTGCCGATAGGCTTAGGCGCGCTAATGCAGGCTGTGAGCTGTGAAATGCAAATCGAATGATTACCGCAAGCGTTTCTGAACACAATTGCGGATTGATGACTGAAGTTTGCGATTTTTGTCATACACATTACTGGAGAAAATAGTTGAACTCCTGTAATAAAATATACAAAATGCTGTCACGATGGTAATGTACGTTTACCACGCTTGGGGGGAAACTCCCGATCTAATAAAAGAATTGCTCTCCAGCAATTCAACAGAAGCAAAAAATTATAGACAGCACATAAGGGGGTACAGTGCAGCATTAGTTTTCGCTTCTATACGAGCTGAAGTAAAAACAAGCCCTGGCATTGGTTCGTGTTGTTTTAGAATACACGGTCAGGTTTATTAGAGTTGCTCTATTATTTATTTGAAATTGTTACTAAGTGTATAATTCATGGCCCCTGTGGTATAGTAAACCCTCATGCTCCATGCATGAAAGATGGTGAACGCTCGAAACAGTTCCCAAAACAATTCAGAGACTGAAGAAACTGTAAATAGTTATCCCATTTCCAAAAGGTGGTGTACAGAACCAGTTACGGTTGGTAAACATTTCATTGATAATCCATGGATTGTATTACCCATGGTTATCTAAAAAGTACAACGCCCACATCGATGTAGAAGTTTGCTTCTATAAAGAGTAAAATATTTGCATAAATATGTACATAAAGGTCATAATGCAGCCTGTCGTACACTAAGCAGTACTAATAGTGCTAATCATGATGAGATTTAAAATTTCTTAGATGGAAGGTATGTCAGTGCTCCTGAGGCAATGTGGCGTTTAAACGAGTTTCACATGTCTGATAAATCTCACTCTGTAAGAAGACTTGCAGTTCACTTGCCTGAGAAACAGGCTATTGTTTCTAAAGAGAGGTTAGAAAGAGAAAGCAGTTCAATCAGCTTCTCTAAAAAATAGTACTTTGAGTACTAGGTTTAAGTTAAATCATACTGGTGTAGAAGCAGATCAGTATTATGTCTTTGATAAAAAGAAGAAAAGGTAACGGGGAGGGGGCATCAATTTATTGGAAAGATGCTTGTAGTTAGTATGCAAGATTCAGCCTCCGAATGTTGTTATTGAGAAACACTGGTGTCGTAAGTTTTGAGAATCTCAGAACTGTCGATGGTATTCTGTGTGACATTTTAACAGGTATGCAAACTTTGGCTTCTAGATGGAGACCACCATTCGCACGACACACTTCTCGAAGCAGCGAGAATGCACATGCCTAACTACTTGAGAATTTTATTTGCCATCACATTCTTGGTTTTTGGGCAGAACACAAACAATCTCTATCTGAGGATTTCATACATAGGTATTCGGAGGAAACTGGGCCCTTTTACGCCCTTGCAGAAATAAACGAACAACTAAAATCTTATGGCTTAAATTAACAAAAACTTAATCTGCCATTGATAGACTTCCCATATACTCACTTCTGATAATCATAATATGATGTTATGGAAGAGCAGACTAAAGCTAATGCTAATATTAGGAAATTAAATTCTGAGCAGCGATATGTAGTCGACAAAGTACTACAGGCAATATATGAGAATCAAACAGATACACCTAAATGCTTTTTCCTTGATGGCCCTGCTGGAACGGGCAAAACTTTCATATTTACCACACTCTTGCATGCAGTTAGATCAGCTTCTTAAAGATCTGACTAAATGTGATGAACCATTTGGCGGGAATATTATTTTATTAAGTGGGGATTTTCTAAAGAGTCCTTCAGTTATTTAAAGGGGTTCCCGATTCTTAACAGTTTCAAACTGCATTAAGAACCATAGACTTAGGTCTAATTTTTATGCACTGAAATTAAATCAGAACATGCGTCGTACCCTTACTAATGAAAAAGAATTTGCAAGCTGGCTTTTGCACGTGGGTGAGGGTGAAAGTGGGAGAAAAAAAAACAGTTGCCTCCATTTGTTACCCAAATGTTCAAGATCCTGTTCAGCAGCTCGTTCAGGACATAAATTTTAGAACAGTAACACCTGAACAACTGAAAGGTCAAGCTATTCTCACTGTAACCAGTGATATGTCCATTGATATAAATAATCGTGCTGTAGATCTCATGCCAGGGAGTGAAGTAACTCACACAAGTACTGATAACATCGTCAGTGGTGAGCTTCAAGACCAACTCATTTTTCACCAGTTAAAGTGCAACTTGGATGCCTCCTTACAAAGTAAAATTAAAAGCAGCAAAAAAAAAAAAAAAAACATCACACGCAATAAATTCCGCAAACATAACTACAAAATATGAAAGTACAAACTAAAATGACGGCTAGAAAATAAACGCGATAAACATTCAACTAAAAACAAGCGCACTGATTTTTTTTTTTTTTTTTTTGAGATTTCTGTAATTAAGGGGAAAAAAACTATTTGGATGCTTTATGGAACAAATAAACTCAAAAAGCTTGGCTAAAATATCTGACAATTTCAGTCTTACATTAAATTCAGCATTGAATTTGCGTCCGTCTTTATTTTGCATGTGCTAAAAATCCATTTCATACAGAAATGTTATTCAAAAGGGTAATAAAATTTTTAATTGTCATTTTCTGACACATCAGTACTTTTATTTTTAACACTGAATCAGAAGTCAGTTTAAGAATAATCTTTAAAAATACCTTTTGCAAAACTGTTTCAGAATAATTAAATATTTTTTATAATTGAGTAAAATAAGATCGATCCCTAAATTAATATATTCTTGAAAAGGAGTACTAGTCAAGTTGCTTAATAGAGAAACACTAAGCAGTTCCGTAAAATTTCTACAATTCACGTGGATATTAACAGCACTGATAAAGCAACAAATGTTATTTCAATCGTTTTTGCATTGCTACTCAACACAAATCATGAAGAACCTACAAGATTGATTTGACATAACGAAAAGAGTCCCACGTCGGAAGCCCAAAAGTATTATGATGCATTTTGAAGATGCTGCTATGAATTCTGCACGAGAACGCTTTCCATCTACGAAAATCAAAGACTAATTATCACTTTAATCAGTGCCTTTACAGAAAAGTTCAGGAACTTGGACTTGCAACAGTATTAGTATTCACAATAAAGGTATAAAACCTCTTGTCCGAATGTGCGAGGCTTTGGCTCACATCGCGAAAGATGAAATTGACGAAGGTTGGCTGTTTATTCAAGAAGCAACACCGCAAGATGAACGTCTACTGCGTTTTTAAGACTAATTTGTTAAACAATAGTTAGACAACCAAAATATGAAGAAAGGGGTATGGAACTGTTGTGAAATCCGTCACAGAACAAATAATACTGTAGAAGGTGGAATTGAGGTTGCATTATAATGTGCGTACTAAGCATTTCAGCTTCGGGAAACTAGGGAGACTGGACCCAATTTTTATTTTATTTTACTTTTTTGGTGAATAGTTATAAGAAAATAGAATACATTTATATAAATAATGTTACTTTACACATTATTATGACTAAAAACAACAGCGTAAGTGTTAAGTTGAATTGGTACAATAAATTATATTCCTCAATTCTGTATACGGTTCAAGTGTCCATAGATCTATTAAGCGGGTCTCAGACTCTTTCTCACAATTTCAGCCCCAAACAATTTCATTAAAACCCCTATTAAATGTTTAGAAAGCATACATTCGAATCTACACCAATGGTTCCAAGACACAATCTGGCACCGCCTCAGCCCTACAGGTTAAGAGAGGGAACTAGCATTTCTCCAGTTGGAGTAATAAGACTTAATTGCAAGAACTCGATCTTCCAGGCCGATCTGCTGGCAATAAGCTTGAAATGATAAGGCTGTTATGATTGCAAGCTCCCTGCAGTACTTCACCTATTCAAATCCTCTCTGATAGCTAATCCGCTCTGCAGGCTCCGCGGAATCATCTCTAACGCTAGTGCTCCATACAAAAAATTCTTTTTGATAACAATTCAATATCTCTTCATTGAGTCAAGGGGCACACTGGGGATAGTTTGGATCGCTGTAGCCGATTTTCCAGCATTTGAGGATTATTACACGGGATTGAAATTCCATGAATGACATAGGACTTCAGTTCGGACCATTAAAAAGATTCGCTACAACCGAAGGATCGCTATATCCCGGGTTCACTATAGCGGGGTTCGACGTATTGAATGGTTATTAATTGTTTAAATATTGATTACAGAGATCTTATAAATTAAGGGCTATTTTTTTTTCTCTGCTCAAATCCAAGTGTTTTTTTCGTAAAGACATTGCTATGACACTTGAGCGATTTTTTCCAACCCATTTTTCATGTTTTTTGAAAAGAATAATGCATTTTTCTTTAAAAAGAGTTTTGTTGAGGAACTTTCAATTTTTCTCATGTTTTAATTATATTGAACAGTTATTTTATTCATTGATTGAATATTTCTAACAAATAGACTTAACATGTAATATTACAGGCTTATGATTTCTGTAAATTTTTAATTCATTTTTTATTTGTTAACTAGTTTTTGCTTTAATTTGCCATTTATGCGTTATCAACGTTAATCATTTCATTTTTCATTTCATAAATGTTTTTGTGTTCGTTCCTTTTGTTTCACAGATTTTTCAAACTTGATTGACTTCAATAAAAGTCATTGTCACACAATTAATTTTGCTTTTAGATGTAAATTGGAATTGATAATAATGCTTTTACTAATTGTTATTCTCCACTAGTTTCGAGCTTCTCCACTTAATGAAGTTCTGTGATTTTTTTTTAACCTCTTGGTTGTAAATTACTGTCATTAATGCATAATTTTATGCGTTTTTCTTTTTTCTTTCTTACCAGAAATTGCTAATGATTTCTTTTTTATGCTGATCTGTTTTGTTTTAGGAAAGACTACTTTATGTAGGGCATAGTTCTTGCCATATTCATTTAAAACTCCTGTTATAAGGTATATTAAAAAAACAATTATAAATGCATTTTACCGCTGATAAAATTTTAGGTGATTGCCATGGTTAGTTTTCTGTATTTCACAGGTTTTAATTATACTGAAAAAATATTTAAAAAATTTTCTGAATGTTGTCAAACATGTAAGTAATTTATGATCATCTGTATTCTATAATATGAAAATTAATCTTTCATTATTTGTCTTTTACATGCTTTTCATCCTCCATTTTCAAAACTGATTGCATTTTTGTTTGATCAAATTTCAATTAATTATTGATTTAATATTCCTGCCACTGTTTTGTTCACATTTGATTTAACATTTATTTCATTGAATTAATATTAGATGCTTAAAAGTTAATTGAATGCATTGTATTACAGATACAGAATTTAGCCATTTTACTAATAACCCTCGAATGCTTCTTTTAGTACTTGCTTATATTATTTAATCATGTTTTCAGAGAAATTATGCCTGCTACCTATGCCATAGTAAATTTTACGCAAACGAACGAAGTCGAAGTGGTTCCTGTCACATGGCTGTCTGAGGACGGGTGTGTTTGGCTACCGTTCAAAACTAGCGATGTGCTATAGATGGTGAAAAAGCTCATAAAACCATCAAAAGGATGGATCTGCCATCAAGTTCGGGTGTTGGGACAGTATTGTAAGTTGCATTTTTGATTAATATGATTGTTTCTAATTTTCTTTTGCATATTTCATGTTAAGAGTTGATAATTTGTTGATATTTAGAAGCGACATTCTGCTTATTTTTTAGTACTTCCAATTTACCATTGTATATTTTGGTTTTCATGTAGTTCATTTAGTTTTGTGTATGTATTGCCATCTTTACTTGAAATAATATGACATTTTTTTGAAAAGCAACTAAGACTGCTCGAAAATACCTGAACAAGGCGAAAGAAGACACTGATTTGTCGTCCGAGAAGGAGTTAGGGAAGGGGAAGAGGAAAAAGTTTCCTCAACGTCTGAGCACATCCTTCTCGGAAGAAGAAAGCCTCTCATTTACTGAAAAATCTGGGATAAGTATACCAGAATTTGATGCTAATTTGCTAAGGAGTGTGCCCAATGCCTGCGGGGTAACCCCCGAAGCCGGAAAATCTGTGAATGACTCTACACTGTAAAAAAAAAAACTGTAAATTTTGAAGAAGTTATCCGTATTTTTTATAGAAAAAAAACTGTTCGTAATAAAATACAGGATTTCTCTGTTTTTTTGAATCTGTAACCGGTTATAAGCGTTAACTGTTACCATCGCCTCACCGCGTACTTTGTTCTTCTTCGAATCTTCGAAATTTCGCCCGCGTGTTTGGATTTTGGTTCTCGTGCTCGAATTTTTGATCTTATATTTATTTAAAGCGAGTAAGTCTTAAATCGTTTGCAACTTCCATTTCATTGCATCCTAATCAATATTTTATTATTATGTTTTTTTGTCATCTGTTACAGAGGCATATTCGGAAATTTACCTTTGTATTCATGTATTTCGTAGTAGTATAGTAAATATTGAAATGTATTTATGAAAGTATAGTTTCATTTTTTAATCTTCATAAAATAATAAATCAGCTTGATTAAATAATAAAAATACGGAAGATTTCTGTAAAATAAACGGAAGAAAACTGGCGTCCTGGCTGACAGTCTTTTTCCGTAAATTTTACGGATTTTTTTTACAGTGTACACAGTGTAATGTTACACTTGAGAGCTCTGGAAACAATGCAGAGGTGATGTCAGGTGAGTACTATTCATTTTCGTGTTCAGATATCTTAAAATTATCCTTCGAAACATTGAACTAATGTATATCGAGTGCAACAATTCATCCTATTTTTTCATGAAAACTTAATGGTTTTGAAATAACCCTTAATGAATAAATAGTATCGTTACTCTTCTACCCCACCACCTTTTTTCTTCCTGTGAATACTATACGAGGCCTGTCTAAAAAGTATCCGACCTTTGATTTTCCCGCGCAAAATAGAGACGATAGCGTGGCGCCACTGTACACAGTAAAGGAAGAGACCTTCATGCGCATGTGTTAATTTTATCCCCGCCTTCCTGCGCGTCAGTCGCTGCCTGTCGGTCGCTGAGTGAGGTGCTACACAACGTGTTCGTCGGATTACTAATTCTTTCAAGATGACTGAACTTGTTGAGCAAAGATACTGCATCAAATTTTGTCAAAAACTTGGTGATTCTCAATGCGAAACAATTCGTAAGATTCAGCAGGTGTTTGGAGAAGATGCGATGGGTGTAACCCAAATTAAGGAGTGGTTCAACCGATTCAAAAATGGCCGCACATCAGCGGAGAGTGACGAGCGTTCTGGCAGGCCCCAAATTGCTCGGAGTGCAGCTGTTGTTGAGAGGGTGCGAAATTTGGTAATGACAGATCGTCGTTTGACCGTGCGGGAGATTGCCCAAGAGGTTGGAGTGAGTAAAGATTCGGCACATGCAATTTTGCGTGATGATTTGAACATGCACAGAGTGGCTGCGAAATTCGTGCCCAAGTTGCTGTCACCGGAACAAAAAGACCTCCGCCTTGAAGTTGCACAGGACCTTCTGGACACCGCCAACGCTGATCCTGGGTTTCTGAGCACCGTGATAACTGGAGATGAGTCATGGGTGTACGGGTACGACCCAGAAACAAAAAGACAGTCGTCGCAATGGAAGCATCCCGAGTCTCCAAGACCGAAGAAAGCGCGACAGGTGCGAAGCAAAATCAAGGTGCTGCTGACTGTCTTCTTTGATGTCCGTGGAATTGTGCATCACGAATACGCACCGCAAGGACAAACAGTGACAAAGGAGTACTATCAGGATGTTCTCCGTGACGCAGTTCGGCGCAAAAGACCAGACATGTGGACGGCGAAAAACTGGCAACTGCATCACGACAACGCCCCCGCACATTCATCCCACTTGATCCAAAATTTCTTGGCCAAACATGGAATTTCAACCGTTCGCCAACCTCCCTACTCTCCAGACATGGCTCCTTGCGACTTCTGGTTGTTTCACAAATTGAAGACCCCACTGAAAGGATCCCGATTTGAAAGTAGAGAAGAGATAATGCGGAACGCGACGACGGGAGATGAACACCATTCCAAAAGAAGACTTCCAGAGGTGTTTCCGGCAGTGGAAGGATCGGTGGGCTAAGTGTGTGCAAGTACAAGGGGCCTACTTTGAAGGGGATTAGGGTCCCAACCCCGTCCAGTATTCAAAATATTTTTTATAGCCAAAGGTCGGATACTTTTTAGACAGGCCTCGTATTCTGCCGTGTAAATCTTTTTTATTTGAATGACATTGATAGTAATTTAACAAATTTCTCGTTAGTAACTATGAAATTATATCTAAACTCTATATATTATGTCCCATATAAATTGGTTAGAAAATTGGTTCTAGAAATTAATGTGGTATAACAGAGAATATTTGATTTTAATAAGATTTTCCTTTGAATGTAAATTTAAAAAAAATTGAAACTTCTTTTTTTTTTTTACTTTGGTATGTTGTTGAGTTGGTTTTTATGGCGCAAGAGCCCTTGAGGGCTATACTGCGCCAAACGATATTTTATTATATGCTATTTATTTTTTTATTAAAGAATATAGTAAATAGAAGCATATTTTGAAGGAGAAAGCATAAAACTTCAAGTGCTAGTGTTAAAAAGTGCAGCCGATAAAAACATTTAAACAATTTGAACATAAAGACAAAATGGGCAAAACAATATCTTGAAAAACAAAGGAGGGACGAAATCACATAATGTCGAGACAACCACTAAATTAAAAAGGAGAATCCAATCTCCTGGAGGAAGGAGTACAAATTGCGATGGGGCGGCTCCCCCAGCAACTCCTTCAAAGATGGGTTAAAATTATTAAAATATTTGTAACGAATTAGATTAAAATTTGGGCAGTTGCATAAAATGTGCAACACTGATTTACATCACATATAATGCATGTTGGAGCTGGTTCATGACATAAGAGATATTTATGAGTAAATCTGGTATGTCCAATGCGAAGTCGAGCTAATAAGACTTGTTCTCTCCTGGTGATATTTAATGATTTAAAACCTCTAGTGGAGGGCTGGATCGAATGCAATTTATTTTAGATTTCTGAATTCCACGTCCCCTGCCAATACGTGTTTCGTTTGCTTTTGATCCGTCAGTGAAAATGTGTTTATAACCAGAATACTTGCTTTTGATCTCATGAAACACTTGTTGATAAACTGTATTAGCGGTAGTTTGTTTTGGGAATTTTGAGAAATCATTGATTATAGAAGGTATGACTTCGCACCATGGTTCAAATAGTTTTGTTGTGTTAACGGTTTTGAAATCCGATAGCTGCAGGTCTGAGAGTACCCGACGCATTCGGGTCCCAAATGTTGGGGTCATCGAAGGCCGGTGTAGAAATAAAGCAACATTAGATGGATTGAAAATGTGGAGATGTAGTGGGTGATTGGTGCAGGGTTTTGTTTTGAAGTAAAAATTTAAAGAAAGTTTGAGGCGTCTATTGTTTAGAGATTGTTCGTGTGCAAGGATATGAAGACTGTTGATAGGCGAAGTTCGAAACGCTCCTGTGCAGATGCGCAGTGCCTGATTATGTATTGTATCCAGACTTTTCAGATAGGTTTTTGCAGCGGAGCCATAAATTTGACATCCGTAATCAAGTTTTGAGCGTATCAGAGCCCTGTATATTCTTAACAGAGACTCTGTATCAGCACCCCAAGAAGTATTCGCTAAGACTTTAAGGATATTTAATTTTAATGAACATTTCTTTTTTAACTCTTGTATATGAGGTATAAATTTTAGTTTATTATCAAGGGTGAGACCAAGGAATTTTCCTTGATCTTTTACAGCTATTGGTTGATTATTGAGGAGAAGATTCTGATCAGGGTGAAGCCCTCTTTTACGGCAGAAGTGGATACAGAATGTTTTTTGAGCAGAGAAAGTGAACCCATTTTCTTCTGCCCATTGGGTTACTTTATTGATTGCAATTTAAAGTTGTCTTTCAATGATACTCATGTTCGTTGATGAGAAAGAAATTTGAAAATCATCCACGAACATGGTACCTTTTACAGCGGGAGGCAATTGGTCAATTAAGCTATTGATTGCTATAATGAATAGAGTTACGCTTAGTACACTTCCCTGGGGTACTCCTTCTTCTTGAATGAAGGTATCCGACAGAACAGACTTGACGCGTACACGAAAAGAGCGATGTTTCAGAAAATTGGAGAGAAAGATGGGTAAATTACCTCGCAACCCATACTCATGAAGGGTTTTGAGGATCCCATACCTCCAGGTACGGTCGTATGCTTTTTCAATATCGAAAAATACGCTCACAAGATGTTTTCGTTTAAGAAATGCTTCTCTTACTGATGTTTCGAGAAGCATTAGATTGTCGATTGTGCATCTGCCACGCCTAAACCCACTTTGATATGAGGATATGAGATGGTGTGACTCCAGAATGTGCATCAGTCTGGCGTTTACCATCCGTTCCATGACTTTACATAGGCAACTAGTGAGAGCTATAGGTCTATAGCTCTCAGGTTTATCAGATTGTTTGTTTGGTTTAAGTATAGGGATAACTATTGCTTGACTCCAGGATTTTGGGAATCTATGTTCAGAACAAATTCTGTTAAAAAGCTGCAGAATATTTTCTAATGAAGACCTGCTTAGATTTTTTAACATGCTATTGTGAATTTGATCTGGACCAGGTGATGAGTTTCTTGATTTTTGTAAGGCAGTATTTAGTTCATGAAGGGTGAATTTTGTGTTGTATTGATTAAAAATGTTTGAATTAAAATCTAGAACTTTTTGTTCTTTGCGTGATTTGATGGTTAAAAATTTTGAGCAATAGTTATTTGCACTGGAGACTTCTGCCAGATAAGTCCCCATGCAGTCAGCCACCTCTTTGTAATCGGATAAAATACGACCATTATTCTCCAGAATGGGTGCACAAGATGTATTGTAGTTGCCAACGATTTTTTTTATTTTACCCCATACGGTCTTTGATGGGGTGGACGTCGTGATTGTGCTGACATAGGTCTGCCACGAGTCCCGCTGGCTCTTCCGTCGAATCCTTCGAGCTTCAGCACGAGCTCGTTTAAGTGCCACGAGATTTTGTGTGGTTGGATAACGACGAAACGTGCTCCATGCCTTTTTTTGTTTCTTATGAGCCTCCTGACAATCAAGGTTCCACCAAGGCTTAGGAAACTTGATCCTGCCTTTAGTGGTTTTTGGTATAGCAGCGTTAGCTGCGTTTAAGATGATGTCGGTTACTCGCTTTACCGCTACATCGATATCAATATCAGTCACGTCTTCTGATTTAATTTCTGCCAACTGGGTAAATGCTGTCCAATGAGCTCGATCAATGCGAAGTCGAGCTTGCTGATGCTGCTGGTAGCTGCAGCGTCCAGTATAAGTTATTTTGATTGGAAAGTGGCCACTGGTGTAGAGACCACCCTGCACCTGGAAATCTCAAAGTGGCAGAAAGGAAGGTGAGGATATTACAAGATCGATGGCATGGTAGGTTTGTGTAGGAAGGTGGAAATAGGTATTTTCACCGTCGTTAAGAACACATAGATCATTGTCTTCAATCAAGTTTTCAATAATTAAACCTCTGCTGTTGGAGGCTGGGCTTCCCCAGAGAGGATTATGGCCATTAAAATCCCCCAAGAGGACAAATGGGGGAGGAAGTTGATCTACAAGTGTTTGCAATTCCACGCCTCTCAAATCGTAAGAAGGTGGAATATATATAGAACAGATTGTAAACAGCGAGTGAAGGTGAACGCGCGCAGCTACTGCTTGCAGGGATGTGTTGATA
This sequence comes from Uloborus diversus, assembly GCF_026930045.1. Classification (NCBI taxonomy): domain Eukaryota; kingdom Metazoa; phylum Arthropoda; class Arachnida; order Araneae; family Uloboridae; genus Uloborus; species Uloborus diversus. Next base: position 51,034,451 of record NC_072739.1, on the reverse strand, counting down.
TTGAGCTGGCTGGATGCATAATCATTAGCGATTAGCAATGCCACTCCTCCACAACGACGGTCACCTGACAAGCAGTCCTTGCGGTATATGTCAAAACCTTTCAACCTCGGTCTATCAACAGGGGACAGAAATGTTTCTTGCAAACAGAATATGGCCGGTTGGTGGTATTCGACAAGATCTTTGATGTCCGTGACATTATGCGAGTAACTCTGACAATTCCAAGGAAGAATGCTCAGGGCCATGAAGAGAAAAGGAAGGAAAACGGCCAGAAGAAGAAAAAGAAACTCAAGAAGGAGGATGGTCCGTCCACCCTTCATCGTCGGATGGCGGAAGATCTTCAAAATCGACATCCTCGTCCTCCTCCTGGGGAGGAGGTTGTTGGAGTGTTTCTATGTGTGATTTGGTCAATTTTACTTTCTTGCTAGAAAGCAAAAAGTCCTCCTTTCTAAAGTTATAAAATTTTGGGGGCCTCTGTTTAGAGGCTACCCCGATTTTTGTGCGCGTTTGTAAAAGTTTCTTTTTTTCAATTAGTTTTTTCGAGTTCTGACTGGATGGTTTGTTTTGATTAACAATAACAGATATATTATCTGTTTTTTTTATTTGCTGTTGATTTTGATTAGTTTTCTGAAAAGAAGATTTGGGGCTATAATTTTGTTTATTTGATTTGGTTGTGTTTACAGTTATAGCATTAGGTGAGTTCGGTATTTTATTGCTGTTTACTTTGTTTACTGGAGGTTCAGTTTGTGTGCTTATGGAGTTGAATACTTTTTTTTACAGCAGCAGAATATGAAAGTCCAGTTGTAGGTGTACGAGATTGGACAATTTTTCTCGCGTCTGGATATGATATTTTTTGAATGGTTTTGATGACCTGTTCTTCCTTTTCGGTTAGCCATTTAGGGCTCTTTCTAGAGTATGAGGGGTGGTCTCCTTTGCAGTTGACGCATTTAAATTCCTTTGAGCATTCATTGCTGTCGTGGCCGGGCTCAGCACATCTGGCACAGGTTCCTGTACCACGGCATGACAGCTTGGAATGGTTGGTTGGTTTACTTATTTTTAATGGCACAAGAGCCCTTGAGGGCTATACTGCGCCAAACGATTTTTTAGTTTAAAATTTATACATAAATAAAAAGTCAGGGTATGATAAAAGTAAAAATGTTTTGGAGAGAAAGGTATAAACAACAGTAGTTTAAAACAAGTAATAAAAAACCTGTAAACATTAAAAAATTTATGTAAGGGTTTGAAACAATAGGTTGTCAAACAACCTTCAGTAACAAGAAAAACGGATAAAATTACATTTTGACGACACGACCACTAAATTAAAAAGGAGAAGCCAATCTCCCGGAGGAAGGAGTATATATTGGGGTGGGGTGGGTCCCCCAGCAACTCTTTCAGAGATGGATTAAAATTATTAAAATATTTAAAACGTATTTGGTTAAAATTTGGGCAGTTGCATAAGATATGCAACACTGTCTGGTTGACTTTGCATCTAATACAAATCGGAGCTGGTTCACGACATAAGAGGTATTTATGGGTGAACCTGGTATGGCCGATGCGAAGACGAGTTAACGAAACTTGTTCTCTCCTGGTAAGTTGTAATGATTTGAAACCTTTAGTCGATGGCTGGATCGAATGTAATTTGTTTTGTGTTTCGAGATTCCAGGTCCGTTGCCAATGCGTGTTAAGACATTCAGATATTGCGTTTTTAATGTCAACTAAAGGGACACTGTCATCAACTAGGATATTTGCGTCTTTGGCAGCTGAATCAGCGGCTTCATTGCCGGCAATGCCTACGTGACCAGGTATCCAACAAAAGAGTACATGAAAATTATTTTGTGTAAGACTTTTGTATAAATGATAAGACTGAATGACTATGGGATGGCTGTTATTGTTGCAGTGGGTGATTGCTTCCACTGAACTCTTTGAGTCAGTGTATATCACCCACTTTTTGTGAGCGGATTGGGTTATTGATTGTAGAGATATCAATATGGCTTTTATTTCTGCTGTAAAAACAGAGCAAGATGGGTGTGATTGTTCAGCGGTAACTTGACCATTTATTATTGCAGCAAAGCCGACGTGATCCTTTGCTTTTGATCCGTCAGTGAAAATGTCATGATAATCAGAATATTTGCATTTTGTATCATAAAATATTTGTTGGTAGGCTGTATTGGAGGTAGTCTCTTTAGAGAATTTAGCAAGGTCATTGATGGTAGATGGAACTACTTCACACCATGGTTCAATCAGTTTTATTGTATTGGGAGTGTTAAAATCTGACAGTTGCAAATCTGAGAGCACCCGGCGCATTCGGATCCCGAATGTTGGGGTTGCAGAAGGACGATGAAGAAATAAGATAACATTAGATGGATTAAAAATATGAAGGTGTAAAGGGTGATCAGTATAAGGTTTTATTTTGAAGTAGAAGTTCAATGAAAGTTTGAGGCGTCTATTGTTTAAAGATTGTTCATGAGCAAGAATATGAAGACTGTTAATAGGTGAGGTTCGGAAAGCTCCTGTGCAGATGCGCAGTGCCTGATTGTGAATTGGATCTAGAACTTTCAGATAGCTTTTTGCCGTGGAGCCATAAATTTGGCATCCATAATCAAGTTTTGAGCGTATTAGAGCCCTGTAGATTCTTAAGAGAGACTCTGTATCAGCACCCCAGGAAGTGTTCGATAAGACTTTAAGGATGTTTAATTTTAGTAAACATTTCTTTTTTAACTCTTGTATATGCGGTATAAATTTGAGTTTGTTATCGAGTGTAAGACCGAGGAATTTTCCTTGATCTTTTACAGCTATTGGTTGATTGTTAAGGAGAAGTGTTGGATCAGGATGAAGACCTCTTTTACGGCAGAAGTGGATACAGAAAGTTTTTTGAACAGAGAAAGTAAAGCCATTTTCCTCCGCCCATTGTGTTACTTTATTAATAGCCATTTGAAGTTGTCTTTCAATGATACTCATGCTCGATGAAGAGAAAGATATTTGAAAGTCATCAACGAACATGGTACCTTTGACAGCAGGAGGCAGTTGTTCGATTAAGCTGTTGATTGCAATTACAAAAAGAGTTACGCTTAGTACGCTTCCCTGGGGAACTCCTTCTTCTTGAATAAATGCATCTGAAAGAACAGACTTGACACGTACGCGAAAAATTCGGTCTCTTAGAAAATTAGAGAGAAAGATGGGTAGATTACCTCGTAACCCATACTCATGCAGGGTTTTGAGGATCCCATATCTCCAGGTACGGTCATATGCTTTTTCAATGTCAAAAAATACGCTCACGAGATGTTTTCGTTTGAGAAATGCTTCTCTTATTGATGTTTCGAGAAGCAATAGGTTGTCTATTGTGCATCTACCACGCCTGAATCCACTTTGATATGGAGATAGCAGATGATGCGACTCCAAAATGTATAACAGCCTGGAGTTGACCATCCGTTCCATTATTTTACATAGGCAGCTAGTGAGAGCTATAGGTCTATAGCTCTCAGGTTTTTCAGATGGTTTATTGGGCTTAAGGATAGGAATTACTGTTGCTTGACACCAGGATTTTGGGAATCTGTGTTCCGAATAAATTCTATTGAAAAGATGCAGAATATGTTCTAAAGAGGACCTGCTTAGATGTTTTAACATACTATTGTGAATTTCATCTGGACCTGGTGATGTGTTTTTTGATTTTTGTAAGGCAGCATTCAGTTCTTGAAGGGTGAATTTTGTGTTGTATTGATTAAAAATGTTTGAATTAAAATCTAGAACTTTTTGTTCTTTGCGTGATTTGATGGTTAAAAATTTTGAGCAATAGTTATTTGCACTGGAGACTTCTGCCAAATAAGTCCCCATGCAGTCAGCCACCTCTTTGTGATCGGATAAAATACGACCGTTGTTCTCCAGAATGGGTGCACAAGATATATTGTAGTTGCCAACGATTTTTTTTATTTTACCCCATACGGTCTTTGATGGGGTGGACGTCGTGATTGTGCTGACATAGGTCTGCCACGAGTCCCGCTGGCTCTTCCGTCGAATCCTTCGAGCTTCAGCACGAGCTCGTTTGAGTGCCACGAGATTTTGTGTGGTTGGATAACGACGAAACGTATTCCATGCCTTTTTTTGCTTCTTATGAGCCTCCTGACAATAGAGGTTCCACCAAGGCTTAGGAAACTTGATCCTACCTTTAGTGGTTTTTGGTATGGCAGCGTTAGCTGCGTTTAGGATAATGTCGGTTACTCGCTTTACCGCTACATCGATATCAATATCAGTTACGTCTTCTGATTTAATTTCTGCCAACTGGGTAAATGCTGCCCAATCAGCTCGATCAATGCGAAGTCGAGCTTGCTGATGCTGCTGATGGCCGCAGCGTCCAGTAGAGGTTATCCTGATCGGAAAGTGGCCACTGGAGTAGAGACCACCCTCCACCTGAAAATCCCAACGTGGCAGAAAAGAAGGTGAGCATATTACGAGATCGATGGCACGGTAAGATTGGGTAGAAAGATGAAAATAAGTGTTTTCACCGTTATTAAGGATGCAAAGATCATTGTCTTCAATAAAATTTTCTGTTGTTAAACCTCTACTGTTGGAGTCTGGACTCCCCCAGAGAGGATTATGACCATTGAAATCCCCCAAGATGACGAATGGGGGAGGAAGTTGATCTAACAGTGTCTGCAATTCCACGCTTCTCAAGTCATAAGAAGGTGGGATATATACAGAACAAACTGTGAACAGCGAGTGAAGGTGAACGCGCGCAGCTACTGCTTGCAGGGATGTGTTGATATTGAGCTGGCTAGATGCATAATCATTAGCGATTAGCAATGCCACTCCTCCACAACGACGGTCACCTGACAAGCAGTCCTTGCGGTATATGTCAAAACCTTTCAACCTCGGTTTATCAGCAGGGGACAGAAAAGTTTCTTGCATACAGAATATGGCCGGTTGGTGATACTCGACAAGATCTTTGATGTCTGTGACATTATGCGAGTAACTCTGACAATTCCAAGAAAGAATGCTCAGGGCCATGAAGAGAAAAGGAAGGAGAAACGGCCAGAAGAAAAAGAGGCAGCTCATGAAGGAGGATGGTCCGTCCACCCTTCATCGTCGGATGGCGGAAGATCTTCAAAATCAACATCCTCGTCCTCCTCCTGGGGAGGAGGTTGTTGGAATTTTTCAATTTGGGACTTGGTTAATTTTACTTTCTTACTAGAGAGTAAAAAGTCCTCTTTTTTAAAATTATAAAGTTTTGGGGGTCTCTGTTTAGAGGCTACCCCGATTTTTGCGCGCGTTTGAATATTTTTCTTTTTTTCACTAAGTTTTTTTAAATTCTGTGTGAGTGGTTTCTTTTCACTAACAGTAACAGATACAGTATTTGTTTTTTGTATTTGTTGTTGATTTTGATTAGTTTCCTTAAAAGAAGATTTGGGGCTATAATTTTGTTTATTTGATTTGGTTGTGTTTACAGTTTTGGCATTAGTAGAAGCATCTGTTTGGGTATCTGTTTGTGTGCATACAGACTTCAGTACCTTTTTAACGGCTGAAGCATATGAAACACCTGTGGTTGGTGTGCGGGATTGAACTAGTTTTCTTGCATCTGGATAAGATATTTTTTGTGTTGTTTTAATTATCTGAATTTCTTTTTCTGTGAGCCATTTTGAGCATGATCTGGAGTATGAAGGATGGTCCCCTTTGCAGTTTGCGCATTTGTTGGTCTTGTTACATGTATTACTGTCGTGTCCGGGCTCTGCGCACCTGGCACAGGTGTCAGTACCACGGCACGCAAACTTTGAATGTCCAAACCGCTGGCATTTGAAACACCGGAGCGGATTTGGAATATAGGGGCGAACCGGGCAAGAGAGATAGCCGGCTTTAACACGTTGCGGGAGGACAGGTGTATTGAATGTCAGAATGACATGTTTGGTGTTTATTATTTCGCCGTTCCGTTTGATGGTGATCCTTTTGACTGAATGTACGTTTTGATCCTTCATTCCCTCCAAGATTTCCTCCTCGGGAGTAAAGAGAAGGTCAGGTTCGGAAAATATTCCCCGTGAAAAATTAAGAGTTTTATGTTCTGAAGTTGTAACAAGATATGAACCAATTTGTGTGATTGCCATTATAGATTTAATTTGTTTTGTATCTTTAATTTCTACTAGAAGTTCACCGCTGCGTAGTTTTTTAACAGATTGATATTCTCCTATTAAATGAGTGAGCGCTTTATTTATCAAAAAGGGGGAAACTTTGCTTAAATTGAGGTTTGGATCGTTGCGTTTAATAAGAAAAAACTTAGCTGTGCTCGACAATACGTTCTGACGCTCCCCGCAGGGGGGAGAAGGGTTATTTATATTATCATCCATAAATAAACCTGAGAACTAGGGGGAGAAGTGGGGTCTAGCCCCTGTGTAGCCCCCCTACACAGAGGTAAGGCTGCGTACGACAGGGTTCGCCTGCTATCCCTGAAGACTCCCGTTTGAAGCACCGACTACCCCCGGTACCACGCAGCCATCGGCACGGTTGACACACCTTGGCTTAGGGGTTTTCGTCCGAGTTTGGTAAGTGTGATGAGGGAAGGAAGGGAAAAAAATCCCCTCCCGCCGATATTCTGTTTGAGCAACTGGGGGTTCACGACTCCTCCCAAGAGCTCGCCCCGAACTCACCACACCGCAAGCCCCCCCACCACGACAAGGTAAACGGACACGGGGGGGTTACTTTGGTATGAACATTTCTTTATTCATTATTCTAGTATTACTCAACCTGACCAAAACAGTGGCAAAGGTTCAGGAGATTCAAAAGTTAATTTTAGCAAATCAAGAAACCATCTTAAATCAACAAAGTGGTAAGTTTTTTGGCATCTCCTGACAGTTAAACAAATTGAACAGAAGTATTTATTTTCATTTCAATAATTTGATTCATTTATGAAACTGGATTGCAAGTGCATGCTAAATACATAGAATATACTAAGTGCGAGCAATATAAAGGCCCGAAGCAGTTGTTTCTTCAACCCTAACAAGCCAATTGGTCTTGGTTCACTGGTTTGTGCTTTTATGAATGAAGTTTTTATATCACTATGCGCTGGAAAGTTATTTTACATTGTACTTCATAGTGTTTTAACCACATTTATCTGAGCACTTAAATGAAACAGGATGCATTTCTCTCTTTTAAAAAAAAAGCTTCAGTGCAAGAGAAAGCAGTGGTAGAAAATGTATACTTGCCTGTGCAGACGATGGATGACCTGTTTCTCTTAGACAATGCGCTGCTGGATCCCGATACAATGAACTTTATAGTATAGCCCGTACTTTTGCTTTATGTTTGGTTTTTGTTTGAAAAGTCTTTCTGTATGATCGTTAAATTCTTTCAGATTAATTCGGCTTCAAATTGCGGTGGTCCAACCATTAAGGCTACCGTGAAACGGATTTTAAGAAAAATGTTAACAGATTCTGTGGCACAGCACTACAGTTGGCTGGGGGCTAAAGGCAAAGCTAAGTCTTGCGAGTTGCAGATAACAAAAGGAGCTTTTGGTTTTATTTTTGTTTTCAAAGTCTTTTTTTTTTTTTAAATATAGCAATTAATTTTTTTTTTTTTTTTTTTTTTTTTTTTTTTTTTGTCTTATAAAAGCTTACATTCTTAAAAATGATATACAGAGAATAGATGTGTTCAATTTAAACAGTGTCAATAACCTGTTCGTTACCAAAACCTTTTCACTAATGTGTTAATTGTATTACTCCTTTTTGTCAAGTTTAATTTTTCCTTTCATCAAGCAGCTATGTGTTCATTCACATTGAATGAGAAGTTGTTTTTGACTAGTTCAACAGTTTCTTACCTTAAGGATCAACAAAAAATTCCAATGGAAATCATCAAACACTCAAAAAAGATTGATATTTAATCAAGTATTTTATGTCAAAATTGATCATGGTGTACTGCATATATTTTTCATATAACATTATTCAGTGTTGTAAAATTAAAATATTTTGAAACAGCTGAAATGTCTATCTTTTCTTCACACTCAATATTATATATATAGTAGTAAATATGTATACATATGACATATTCTGTACCTCATATATACACAACATGAAATACATATTTTAAATACATTGAAAATATGAAAGAATAAATACTAAAGTGCTCCTTGATCGAATATTTCTCTTTCAGACAATTCCGTTCATATTGATCTTTACATGTTTGCCTGGCACGTGCAGATCATTTCTTTTTCAAGGTCTACTTTCTGATTGTTTCTTCCTTTTAATGGTTCACCTGAATACGCTTTCGTTAATTATTTCCCAGGTATGTTTTCTTGTTCAATTTTCCTCCAAGGCTGTCGGGGAGGATAGCAAGTTATTGGGACCTACCCTCTTGCTAAACAGAAAAGGTCTTTTGAACTTGAGAACCGATCCTCCCTTGAGAAAGTGTCAGTCCCTGGTTCACATTTTTTTATTTTTACGTTCTTGCGTTTTGCATATATATATGTTAAAGCGCCACCTATGTTTAGTTAAAAAACTCTGGCTGCAACCAATTCAGGGAGTTTAAGGTCAGAGCGGCTGAAAGAATGCTGCTCTCAAGTGTATGAAATTAATCATAATAAAAGTTATACAGTCCACTTTTGTTGTAGTTCAATGGTTGTGTTGTGTTGTGTTGCGTTGCAGAGTAGAGCCAACCGCAAGAAACCAGCTAATAGAAAAAGATAATCTTACCTAGAAGTAAGAACAATATATATAGGGTAGGTGGGGGTAAAGCCCTGCGTGGGGTAAAAACCCGCACCGACATTTTAACTTAAGCACCTTGGAGTAAGAAATTTACCTCTAGGTGGGGGTTTGTCCTATGGAAACCTATTGATCAATGAAATTTTGTCTTGACTAGGCACTCCAGAGACGAGAAAGGGGGATAAGTATGTTTTTTACTACTTTGATCTAACTTTTCTAATATATTATTTGAACATGGTAAAATGTAGAATTTGAAAAGAAGAATCAATGAATTACATATTAATACTGGTACATTAAAGCTTCACCTTCGCGTGAAAACAGTTATTCTAATGGCTGCTTAAAAGCAACATGCGGGGCGTTTTCCAGAATGTGACAAAATGGGGAAAATCCCCGCAGTTGTTTTGGGGTAAAACCCCGCATCTCCAAAAGGTCAAGGATTCTCTCCACTCCGCTTAAAACTGTCTCTTTTTTGAAATATTATTAGTATCTTTGTTTAGCATGTGTTTTGTACAGCTTATTCATCTTAAAAAATTAATTGTTGGTGGACATTTACTCATGAGGTTTTAATTTGGATAAGATTTGTTAGGTAAAATCTTACATTCATTTCAATTCAAATGTGCTTTCATTAATGTATTAATTTTTTTTTTTTTTTTTTTTTTTTTTTTTTTTTTAACGTTTACTTTTTTGTTCTAGTACCTTCAGAAGAAAAACAATTCAGAACCATGATAAATGTCGAGCTTAATGAAACACGAAACTTAATTGCAGGCATCTCTTCGTTCTGTATGGTAGACATTAAAGTTAGGTTAAAAAAAAACGATTAAAGACATCCCTGAACTAGTATGTTGTGGCCATTACGAAACTTTCTTCTATATTTTTCCTTTTTCTGATCCCTCCCCATGCTTGACGAGGAAGCAATATTCCTAACAAAAACAAAATTACACATGCAAAAACTTGACGACCATCCCAATGTCTGAATTACTGTAAAAGCAAAGCAAAGAGCGAAACTTGAAAGTTATTTTAAAAGCCTTGCTTGAAATAATTACAAATATTTTTATTTATTAACAAACATAAGATGGCAACAGTTAAAAATTTTAAATCATTGAGATAATATTTCCGATCATTAACATACAATTAAATTCACGAGAAATACGCAGATGACAATCTATTACGATTTATCTTTCTTATTGTTTCATTAATAAAACTATTTTTATTCGCAAAAAAAAAAAAAAAAAAAATCAACACCTCTTAGAGCGATTGGAGTTAAAATTGAACCAAAGCCTGTTTACGTATGGATTCACATATATTCCAAATTTCAACCAGAACGTAGCATTACTTCTTGAGATAGGGCACTCACAATGGGAAAAAAAGAACGGGCGATTGCGCTACCCCCTTTTTAGCTGTTGACACCAAAATAAAATCAGCTCTTATACCCACTAAGGGCTACTTGTCAAAATTTTTTTGTTTGATTCCGTTCGTTATTTCTTGAGATACAGCAGTCACAATTGACGACAAAAAACGTTTTATAACTCAACCCCCGTTGGAGCTATTGACACCAAAATTAAATCAGCACCTGCTCCTGTTAGGGGCAACATGTGGACCAAATTTTGTTCGATTCCGCCAGTTACTTCCTGAGGAATAGCAAGCACGCGTAACTCAAAAAGGTCCCATTGCTCCACCCCCCTTGGAGGAATTCGCGCCAAAAACCAATGGGCACAAGTTCACATAGGGGCACATATGTGTACCAAATTTCGTTCAATTTCATGCGGTAGTTTTTGCTGTAGAGCGGCCACAAAAAACTGGTCACACACAGACGTGACACACACACAGACAGACAGACATTTTCCAAAAATAGTCGAAATGGACTCAGCACACCTCAAAACGTTCGAATCTTTCGAAATTCGAAAATTTGCACGAATCCAATACTTTCTTCTATATATTAGATATAGAAGAAAGTAAAAATGGAACAAAAGCTTGGCCTTGGGACTTCGAAGAAGAAACAAATTTCCCTATAATTTCGAGTGAAACTGTAGAGAATAACTCGAAGCTTATCCCTGCACAAAGTGGCCAAGATAACTTCAATATGACAAGAAAGAAGAGGTTATGTAGAGGGGTTTTTTTTTTTTTACATAAAACACCTAGAAGCCTGCAAATGTACTGAGACACAGGAAGAGTCATTGGAAATGAAGACGTTATAAATAAATTGTCATAACTTCAGCAGGACACGATTTCCATTTACGACGCAATAACATTTTAGGCTTCAGGCATTTAAATTATTTTTTATAATGCGGCTGTCATTTTTTCCCGTGTAATTAATCCTCCTTTGGTGGAGAAAAAAATATTTTCGTGACAAAGTTAAAAAAAAAATAGTAATAATAATAAAAAAAGATTAAACGTGTGAGATATTTAAGTTTGGTACTGCTGAATAACAATAAACCAATGATTCAAGGATGTTTTTCAAGTGTTTTTATCAAGCAGTCATCCTTTTTATTCATTCATCTTCCGTGGGGTAAAGATCCGCATTGCGGGGTTTTACCCCATTTTGTGGGGCAAAACCCCGCAATTTTGTTTTCCCGCAAAATTGTAATTTTCTCAATTATTGCTAATCACACGTAGCTAAAATTTGGAAGGATTATAGGTAATAACCCACGCAATGACTCTAATTTGAAAAAATGGGAAAATATGCCCTTCATTGACCGTGGTGGTATAAAAACTGAAAATCGCGGGGCTTTACCCTCACCTACCCTATATAAGTTTCTAAGGGTCCTGTCGAAACTAGAATAAGAGGAATTTTCTGAAAAAGTATGCTTTTTATTTCTTACAGATAGAAAACGAGGTTGCTAATAATGGTTCAGCCCGTGATTTCTAATGCTCTTCTCCAGAGATAGAAAAATATACCCTCAATATTTGTTATTCAGAGTATTAGGAAGACTCTTCCATACTCTCGTTTCATTAAATCAGTAAGCCCACGGTTCAGAAAACACAATTGTGTATTTATATCATTCAAAATTCGAGGATGTCTCTTCAACATATAATTCGACACACTATCCGATTCAATAAATCAAAGTTTAAGGGCTTAAACCGTTACCTCATAATGCAGTGGGAGCATTATTGAAAATTCTTGATCCAAACCATTCAGAGTTGCCAATTAATAGCAGAACCTTGTTTAAAATAACCCGAGGTTCTAATATTACTACAGTTAGTGATGGGGAATTCTGCTATTACAGGCTTTCCAAGTACTTAAAGAGCACTAAGCTGCAGGATTTGTGCCATTATTATCAATATTGATCCGTAGCTCAATTTGTTGAACTCCCACTTTGTACAAGCATAGGGCTCACTTTGGCCGACTCTGGGGTTAATAGTTCAAACCCATGCCCCTTTGCCATTGCTTGCTTCAGTGGGAAGACTAAATCTCTTCAACTATTTTTAAAGTAATTTGTCTCGGAACTTAAGTCCTTTTCTGACAATGGTTTTAAGCACGACGGTCGACAATATAACTTTATTATATAGCATTTCAACTGTGATGTACCTGCGAGAACCTATATTAAATGCATCAAGAATCATAACTTTTACAATGACTGTGATAAGTGCATTCTAAAAGACACACATATGGCAGGGCATGTTAAATATTTGGACAAAAATGCTCATAACGCCCATGTTCAAATTTTGCCTTATGTGCTCAATCTGAACATCATATTTTAATATCTCCATTATTATCTCGAAACGTTCGATCAATTTCGCAGTTCCATCTAGATTCAAAGCATCTAATTGATCTAGAAGTAATGTAAAAGTTAATTTTGTATCGGATGAGGAAAGGGGAGAAAAAAGCAACAAATAGTACTTGAGTCGGTTTTAAACAAATTGAACGAATTCCAAGAACCTTGAATCGAGGGCAAAAAGTATACTCTCCGACTTCAACAGAAAGCCCAGAACCTTACTTAATGTTGATAGGAGGAAAATAACTGAATTGCGACAATTTTCGCTGCCAGATGATATATACCGACATTTTTTATGTTTTCGTGTAGCAGTATCTGTGCTCTGTGCTATCGAATCGAGAACTGTTTGTTGAGGTACAGTTTGTGGCATTTGCTGAACAGATGTTACATTCTTTTCATGAAGACATGCAGTTCTTTCATGGAAAGAAATGAAATGTATATAATGTAAATAACTTGTTGCACATTGCTGATGATGTAAGGCTGCGTAGTTTCATTAATTATTTTTCGTGTTATGTTTTTGAAAATTTCTGGAACAAATTAAATCAATGCTAAAACGACTAATAAATATCTATCATAGACTAGCAAACGCTTATCTAAATAAATTGTTTGTCCTTTTGCATTGTTTAGACTAAAGTTGAACTGGCTGCATTCAATTTGTCTATAAATAAAATTTTAAATGAAATACTATGCAACATCTAAATTGAAAATAACTGGACCATTGCTCGACTTCCGGAGCTGCTCTTCACTGCAGTATTTTGTGCAAAGTATAAGGACAGAAAAATAGTAAAAGTGAACGTATTTTGAAATAAAAGATCTAAAACAACAAGTAGTTCAAAATGGGAAGCAGTGCCAGGGATGTGAACAAAGTAATTAATTAAGAAAAAATGTTTTCTCATGATTGGACTCACATAATGTCTCATAGTGCATCTTTGACAAGCATGAAACTCCAATTTGACAAGCCAATTAACTCCATCAGCAACTGCAGCTGCATTACAATTTTTTTTTCACGTAAACTACCCTTTGTTTTCAGCTGTTTAGGAAATGGAGCTAAGAGTGTAATTTGTGATACTGCGTAATTGGACACGCACAAAGAACATTGAATTTTTTTTATTAATGCATGAAATTGATCTAGAAATAATGAATAAATTGATTTTGTTTTTGATGAAGAATGGGGAGCCAAAAGCAACAAATACTCGAGTCGGTTTTAAACAAATTTAACAAATTTCCAAGAATCTTGAATCTCTGGCAAAAAGTAACCCGACTAAAAACGGAAAGCCCGGAACCTTGCTCGATGTTAATAGATGGAAAGTAAGTAAATTAAGACAATTTTCGCTCTATACAGGCCCAATCGTGTGAAAAGAAATTTGGCCAGATGATATTTAGTTCGTACAGAAATGATAGACACAACTCCTCTCACGCTGCAAATATACACCACCCCACAGGGAAACACCGTAAACTAAACACCAGGGGGCGTAAGCTATGCAGTGAGCACAGATGGCGCTGCCAGCTGGCGAACTGTTATAAAGAGCGGTCATACTCTCCGCCGCCTTCAGATTCCAGTGATTCATTTCATTTTCGATTCCGGATTGAGACTCCGTCCGAGTAGGACGTGTCTCACTCTGCTCTTGATTGCACTGAATCTCCCCGCTCACTCTGGCCGGGGTCGATCCTTGCGTTTATAAAAAGGACGGGTCAGGCCTTAGTGAGTTGAAGCTACAGCCTTTTTGAAGGCTTTCCCAGTAGCCCTTCCCTACTTACAGTCAATCATGACAGAGTCGTCTGCGCCTTTATTTGAAAATGAGGCTGGATTTCACTCGCTTTGCGAGATATTATCCGAGCCAGCAAGAGCCTACTATATGGCATATCTACAGCGGAGCACCGCAACCAATGATGAGACTAAGATCCTTCAAGTTACCTTCCTTGAATACCTGAAGGAGAGCCACGTCCGAGGCCTCAACGTGGAGGACAAGAAGGCATATTACGACGGAGCGACGACCTCCTATCTACACCTGCTCGCCAGGGGTAAATATGGGTTCTTTACTCCATGTAACGAGCATACCCTGATTCACAGTTACCTCGCTAAAGCGAGGTGCCTTGAGCAGTATTTGCCTGCTGGAGTAATGCCCAGCCCTAAAGTCGCTGCTCCGTCGGCTAACGCCACTAATGTTAATGTTACTCAATCCCAAGTAGACACCCCTAGTAGTGACACTAATGTCGCCACTAATATAGTTCTTGCTAAGGGAAATCCAGTAAAATCCTCAAACAAACCCAAGAGATCGTCTTCTAAAAGACAAACAGATAATGAGGGGTTTAAATCCCCTACTAAAACTTGCAAGAGACCCATTTTGGTCGATAATAGACCCCTTGCAACAACTAATTCATTCGATAATCTTGAAATGGATACTTCCAATGATCAAGAATCCTCCGAGCCTGACAACATGTCTGCACAGCTTAGCCAAAGTACTCAGCCGGTCAAAAAAACCCCACCAATCAGGACCAAATACCCTTCCATTGGCTATAAAGTCTTCATTGAGAAAATAAAATCAAAGTCACAGGTCGACTTCAAAATAAAAATATCCGGAGAGTTCGCTAACCTCTATGTTGGCGATTCACAAGCCCATAGAGCTCTTAGCAGCTACTTGAAAAAAGCGGATATTCCCCATTATGTCACCCTTTACAGGAAAGACCTCCCCGCCAAAATTGCCATCAAAGGTCTACCTGTTTTTACAGAAAAGGGGGACATAAAAGTCGGCCTTGAAGACCTAGAATACAAAATCACTAAGGTCAACCAACTTACCAGGAAGGGCAATATTGCCATTCCTGTGTTCCAGATCCTGGTTGAAAAAACCGAATCTTGGGAAGATATCTATAACGTGGACAAACTACTGCACACTATGGTCACAGTGGAAGCGTTCAAGCAAAAGCGTGGACCCCCACAGTGCCATAACTGTCAGCGGTTAAACCACAGCAGTCTTAACTGCAACCTTACCCCTCGCTGCGTTAAATGCGGCGAGAGTCACAAACCAGAAAACTGTGATAAGGGGAAGGGTAAATTAACATCTCCCAAGTGCTGCAACTGTGCAGGCAATCACCCCGCCAATTTTCGCGGTTGCGAAATTTTTAAAACTCGCTCCCCAAAACCAGACGTAATTCCTGGTCCTAAAAATATGCAGACTCTTATTCCAGTCTCTAAACCTGTCACCCAAAACCTATCATTCGCACAAGCTACCTCGGGAAAACATCCCGCCCCGGCTCCGGCTCGGAAGATACCCACAGGCAGCTCAACCAATGAGAGTGCTAGAAACAAAACCACTACCCATAACAATAGTACGAGCATCCCTAATGGTTCCTGTCAAGGGAAACTTGGTGGGAAAGAAGCATTTTTACGCAGCAACTTGGGGTGATTTGTGTGCTTAAATACTTTAAAAGTGGCTTGGCAGACATTTTTTAATTATTCACATTCTAGAACATTGCAGTCATTAGTGAGCTAATCTTAAAAGAGTTGATGGATGTATAACGCTGGTGATGCATGCAATTACGATTTGTACATTTTGACAGGAGAAAAAAGCCGAAAGATTATGAACTTCATTTTTCAAATCGACAGAAAAAGGTACTAAAAAGAGAGAGTAAGCAGATACTAAAAATATGTTTGAAAAATTTCAACATATCCGAAAACATATCCCTGTAAGGAGGAAATTCACCAGGAAATATTATTACAAGTTATGAGAATTCTCTGTAATCTTTCTCAATTCCGCTTTTTACGAACAATAATATGTCATCAAATTCGTCTTTTAGAATTTAAGTGGTATGTGTACTTGATTGAAATGTTATAAGTTCTGAATGATGGAGATCTTTCCACAAAATTTTGAAGCGCTCAAATAATTGAATATCTGATCTAGAACTAAGAAAGGCAAGAACTTCTTTAAGGACACACTCTACAGTACGATTTCAAGTGCATGATGATGGTAATCCAAATGTTTTAACCGTTCAGTTTTTGCTCTAAAAAATTGCATGCGCAATTTATATGGTTGGTATTGCAAGTCGTTGTATCAAACACTACAGCTAGAAGAGTTAGCAATAAAGAGCTATCATCTAAGATATCATATACAACTGAAGAAATATCTAAGGAATTCCGAGTAGCTGTTCAATATTAGGACCTGAAGCTATCACGGTAATCCTGTCGGCGTTCTTTTTCCAGTTACATCCTGGATGTAGCTCTGTATCCCAGTGAATAACTACAAAATCTAAATTTAAATTCATGAAATTTAATTTCATCTCTCGAAGATTTTCTCTTGCTCTCTTAAGGAATGTACGATTGATCACTATTTCATTTGGATTTAAATTTACTGCATCTACATAGGCCGAAATAAATGAACAACATCTTTATCCCTAATATGGCATTTGTCTAACAGTGATGAAAGGCAAGCAGATATCAATAGTTGTCAAGCTTTTTTGCATTGTGGTAGACCAGCTGTAGAAAATAACATTTTAACAGGTTAGGATAGATATCTATTTCGGTTTCTAAATCTTGTGAATCGCAAGAATTTGATGATAATAAAGGACTATGTACTGAAATAGAAGAAAATTAATTTAAAGTACAGATTTCTACATCGTTCCGATCTGGATATATTTTTTAAATTTATATTTTATCGATAGAAAATACAGTATATTTTTATGTTAGGAGTAATTGAGAACTTTTCGAAATTTATATTTTAAAGATTAAAAATTGCATAAGCATTTAGGTATGTTTATAACTAAAGAACAGCGAATTAAAATATAATTGCAATTACTTACATTTATAGCATTGAAACCTTGGAACTTTCCGAATTTGTCAAAATTTTCAAAGACCTAGCTTCATCATTTGATATTCATTATTATATTAATTTAATTGTCAATATTATCCGAGAAATTAAATCGGCTCCCACCATATGGGACAAATTCTTCATAATTATTGAAGCCTTCTCGAAGGCGTTTTCTCAAAGTTCTGTCTCCAGCACTTAATGGGTTTCCGTCTTATCTGTTGGAATTGCAACGGTCTCTCTCCTCGGGTCAATGACCTAAGGTATTTTCTTGAAGATCAGTACCCTGACGTTCTAGCTCTCTCTGAGACTAGACTCCGTCCAGGGATGACTGACCCAAATCTTTATGGATACAACTTCTACAGGACGGATAGGAATAGAACTACAACCCCCCCCCCTTCTGGAGGTACTGCCCTAGCCATCATTAAACCCATTCCCCATCACGCACTCATTACCCCGACACTGAGAATACTAGAAGCTACGGCTATTAAAATTACCTCAGATGTCATTCCCCCCTTCACAGTGGTCTCTGCTTATAATTCCCCTAGAAACCAAAACAACAATAATCGTAGAGATTTAGAAAGTGATCTCAGGAAACTTCTGTCTCTCGATAATAATGTTATCATTTGCGGAGACTTCAACGCAAAACATACATTTTGGAACTGCAACTCCAACAATTCCTATGGTAACACAATCTACAATCTGGCTAATCGCCTAGGAGTAAGAGTTGCAGCGCCCCCTACACCTACTCGAATCACCCCTAGAACGACTACAACAATTGACTTCGGACTTGTGAAGGGTTTTCCCTATTATTTTGAGGTAACATCGCTTGCGATGCTCTCCTCAGATCACAAACCGGTCAAATTCGTTTTTGACATAGGGAGATTACTTACACCACTCACACACAAGCTCGTCCCTGATTGGACGCGCTTTAAATCCGCAATGAACATCACACATCATGATTTCACAAATATATCAACTTTTTTTAGATAAAAAAATTTTTTGCTAAAGTGAACCGAAATAACACATGGAAACGGGAGCCAGGATGAATAGTTGAACGCAAAGGAAATGTTCTTTACACTGTATTTCTAGAATACGACTCATCCGTTCCCATGCCAATCAAGTACGCCTCCGGTATGACACCGATACCGTAACACGTTCTAACTCGAATGTTTTCATTGAAGAGTTTAGAATCTCTGAACGGTCTGAAAATGACACTTGGTTCAACTTCGTTACTGCTGACAGATCAGTAATGGATGAATCTTTGTTAAATGAGTTCTCTACTTCATCCGACACTAGAAGAACTGATCAATCTGAAAAAGCAGTACCGAGCTGCACCGTACGGACTAGACCACATAGTCACAAAACTTCCTCAAAAGTTCAAGGACTATATTATGTCTTAAAAGAGGGAGATGCTGGCAAAAGCCCGATTGCTTTGCGATGCCGAGATATCGGGAGACACGAGCAATAACATATATTTCAAAAAAGTTACAGAATACATGAAATACACCGCCTTACTGAAAGTTTACACAATGTTTAGGCAATCTGTTCCCAGAAGATGAATGCTGATGGAATTCTAATATTTAAAACTTTCTGCAAATATCCTACCTCACCGGCCCTACAGGTGAGCATGGTGTGACCTTTGTTAGGGGTCTGCGATGTTGTGCCCATTTTATCATCTCATGAAGCTTATGTATTGTTCCTAGTCTGCCAACCCGACAATGGTATTTCGTGAACTTTCCAACGTCTCACTGATCGAAAGAATATTTGAAGTTTACTCAAGAGCTTTTGAAGCGCATTCAGGATGGAATCAATGATATGGCACGATAAAAATCATCCAGGCTCAGTCCAAAGCCACTCCAGACCACTCATTTTTCTCATTGGGCCATTATTAACAGTGTATTACAACGCGTCTATACACCGAACTGGCAGTCCTCTATACAATCTTATTTTGGTTTATTCGTTCTCACGTATTGCTCCCGGAAGCAAGACATTGGTTGATTACAGCAGGTGATGACATTCTGCTCCCCTCTGAGGCGATGAAGGGGGGACAAGGCACCGACATAACCTTAGGTCATCTTCTAATTAAGCATATTAAGAATCACCTCGAACTGTTAGGGCTCCTCTGAACTCGACGACTCGTACGCGCGACCGATTTAGGAATCGAGGGAGATTACTAATGCGGTAGGAGCAAATCCCCACCTCATTAGCCCTTTGATTGATGACAACCGATAAGCTTTACGCGGCTTATCGGGAGCCGCTCGCACAGCTTTTCGTAGTCTCCTGCTAGTTCATAGTCGCCCAAAGACCACTCGAGAACAGCAAATCGCATCAGAAAGAGTACTGAGAGAACAAGCTACGCAATCCGCACCGAGTACGCGAAAGTCGGCGACAGCTATGGCTAGCACAGACATATTATTCAATACAAAAAAAAAAATCGTTTTGGCTGTTAGAGAGCACAGTTGCCTTGGGACCTCTTAGTAAGCGATTACTGTAATCAGAATTTAAAAAAATACAAGCGTCCTATTAATAGTTATTTTATCTGATTTATTAATTCATTCTTCTAAAAACAGATACTCTTTAACTGACTCAGACAAGTAAACGCGGGATTAGCGGTTGGGAACCAACCACTTCCAAAACACTTTGTTGTAACAGATGTAGTCAATCCATTTATACGGTAATTTATACACCTATGAAGGTGGTTACGACCAAAAGCCCCTCCCAGAAAGCAATTTCTGACTGCGTTGCTGCCCGCCAACAAATGGATTCGTGTCGTGTCAATGTTTTTTTTTGGGGGGGGGGGGGAAGATTGTTTAAAAACAAAATTCCAGGATAAATATTTCGTGACAGATGGTGATGTGGCCAGCGAACAAGAATACATGTCATGAACTCATATCCGCATAATGGAATCAGCGACATTGGATCAAACTGTCAAGTTACTCACCAAAAAAGAATTTTTTTCGTTTGAAAAAAAGTAATCATATGCAAGGGCGTACATTGATAGGATTGATATTTTTACCAAGGGAACAATTGAACAATACTTAGAGCATATAGATGCGGTTTTGAAGACGTTACGAGACAAATAACTAAATTTAAAAGAGTGTAACTTTGCATTTAGGTCCGTAAAGTA
This sequence comes from Uloborus diversus, assembly GCF_026930045.1. NCBI lineage: Eukaryota > Metazoa > Arthropoda > Arachnida > Araneae > Uloboridae > Uloborus > Uloborus diversus. Next base: position 51,014,140 of record NC_072739.1, on the reverse strand, counting down.
TTTAGGACATGAAATAGGTTCTGAAAGACATGAACTGGGAGCCGAAAAATTAAAGCAATAATGAATTTAAAATCAGCAACCACGAAGTAAGAATAGAAAAAAGTGTTAGCCTATTCAATTATTACTGCGATTTTGTTCCAAAATTTGTAGAAGCAGAATTACCACTTACAGAATTGTCAAACCGCTGAGTACCTATAAACATTTCGTGGACGCAGGTAGAGGAAGGAGCATTCTGGATGTTGAAAGAAGGTGACATCCCCCCCCCCCTACCGAACTAATCACACCGCAAGCCCTCTCACCACGACTAGGTAAACGGACACGGGGTCTTACTTCAGGACGCTCTTCTTCGTCGGAACACTTGAGATTGAACCTGGATGAGCTGATTTGAACGGTGTCCACCCAGCAGCAGGTCAATGGGCTTCACAAAGATATGTGTTTCACAATTAGGCTCCAGGAGCAATTCATCCAAGAGCTGCAGGGGAAGCGGCGAGTTAATTGAGGAGCTGAAACGAAAACTGTGGGATCAGGAGATGGGTAAGAACAAACTCTTTTGTCGTTCATGTATTTCGTGTGAATATATATATATTTTTTTAATCCTCATGAAATAGGAATGAAAACGGGGAAAGTTCGGGAAAAAAAGTTTTCTTCGGTTTGTTTCAAAGGCGCTTGCTTCCACCCGGGAAAAATCTTGTAAAGCACAAATTTTTTGGAAGGCCGTTCCAATAGGTCTATGCATCAGTCGTAAAATTTTTTATCATGACTTCATAAATTCAAAGTTCGTAAACATTCGCTTGGTAAAAAAATTCATAAATAGTCAATCATTAAATGCAAAATTGCATTGAATGGCTGTGTGTAGGGCTCATGAGCTTGAGTTGATTGATTTTGTTTCTGTAGCATCCGGCTTTAAAAAGAGATGGACTAACTTGCGTGACCACTACAAGAAAATAAGGAAAGATTTAATTAGAAATACTTTTTCGCGACGCAGTTCTTGGATCAAAACTATTCTTTTGAAGAGTAATTTTTGATAGTTTCATTTTTCTTTGGAACTGCCATTTAGTTTGATTTTTTTTTTATTGCCATTACATCATTTTAAGATAGCCTTTGTACAAAATGACTGAAGTGTATCTAATTTTTTTCTTTTTTTACTACGACAAGTGTAATGTAAACTTAATATTTTTATAATACTGTTACAAATTCTGTAAATAGTAATTATTGTAGGAACGTAACCTGTAAATAGTTTCCCGTGATGAATATACAACCCCTTTTTCATTCGGCTAAAGTATACGACCCCTATTTTCTTTCTTTTCGTTGATAACGGTCTACGCATTTCGCGAAGAGGTAAGAATGTTGTGGAAAATTCTTTTCGGTGTATAAAAGCCGTTAGCGATGGATAAACAGTTAGTTTCGATGGAGATTTCGAACTGAGTGCATTTTTGCTCTGTTTATTGCGAGGCAGTTCGCTGTGTTGTTTTCGTATTTGGAAGTAAATACGTGTGTAAACGTTGAGTTTACGGTGTTGTGTGAGAATTGCTTAATTGCTGATGAATAATTTAGCAGTTGTTGAAGATCTTTCCTGTACATAGTGTAAATAAATTTCCTGTGTTTTTATCAAGAACTGTGTTTTCATTTCAAGAAAGTGGAAGTCGCACCGAATCCGTTACAATTTGGCGCCCAACGTGGGGCTACTTCAGGACTTTCTTGCAGTAAGTGTGACTTTGGACATTTTTTCATAAAGACTTTTTAAATTTGGACTTTATTTGTATGGTGATTACTCGCGCAATGGATGAACAATTAAAACAACTGCTTGATGCAATCAACTCTGTGAAGAGTGATATGGCGGCTAATCAAGAACAATTAAAAAGTGACTTGACTGCAAGTTTTACAGCCAATCAAGAACAATTAAAAAATGATATGGCAGCTAATCAAGAACAATTAAAAAATGAATTGGCGGCTAATCAAGACCAATTAAAAAGTGATTTGACTGCAAGTTTTACTGCAAATCAAGAACAATTAAAAAATGATATGGCGGCTAATCAAGAACAATTAAAAAGTGATCTGACTGCAAGTATGTTGGCAAATCAAGACCAGTTAAAAAGCGATTTAACGGTGCTGAAAAAGGACTTAACGGTGCTGAAAAAGGACTTAACGTCTAACCAAGAAGAAATTAAAAATGACCTTATTTCGGTAAAGACTGTGATGGAAAATAAATTTAATGACATAGAGCATCGAGTTGATGCAATTGAAGAAAAATTTGATACCGTTGAAAGCCGATTCAATGCTGTAGAAAATAAATTTGAAGATGAAGATAGAAGATTTCATCTACTTAAAGAAGAGATCTTTATGGGCGTGGAAAGGAGATTGGCGACCGCGGAAAGCAGCTCTGTACAGTTTGGCGCTCCCACATCGGTTGCTCGACCGTCCATTAAACTTGCCACATTTGATGGGAAAACTTCGTGGCAGGTTTACAAAACTCAATTCATGATAGTGGCGGAAGCGAACGGATGGGACTCTGCTACCAAGGCCTGTCATCTTGCAGCATCCCTGAGAGGTGACGCAGCGGACATTCTCCAGACCCTTCCGGACAGCCAGCGCCTGGATTTCGCCGCCCTCACATCTGCGTTGGAGCTTCGCTTCGGTGAGAAGTGCCAGAAAGATTTCAGCCGACTCCAGTTGAAATCCCGTTTCCAGAAAACCGGGGAAACCCTGCAAGAGCTAGCGGCGGACGTCGAGAGATTGTCTCATCTTGCTTTTTGTGACTGTCCTGCGGATGTTCGAGACAACCTGGCACTCAACTACTACATCGACGGGGTTCGAGATCCGGAAATCCAGAAAGCTCTACGGATGGCGGATGTCAAAGACCTGAGTTCTGCTGTTGTGTATGCAATGAAGTTGGAGGCCGCCCAGCAAGCAACCCGCAAGGATCGCCATTCAATCCGCGGCGTGAAAACTGATGAGCCT